>NW_027556248.1:0-15750 GCF_003287225.1 Phascolarctos cinereus | reverse complement strand
AAGAAAGAATACGAGGAATGTTAGCAAGGTGCTGAGAAAATCTCAACCATACAACGCTGGTTCTCTATAGCCGTCTTCTGCCTATACCGAATTGCTTAGAGAACGTTGGAGTTATCCTTCCACTTTTCTCTTTGAGACGAAGAGATGTCTTTGAGATGTTAGATTCCTCCGGTTAAGCTTCTCTCTGTTTTAATAACTGCAAAAGACAGAATACGAGGAATGATAGCAAGTGCTGCGAAAATCTCAACCATACAACGCTGATTCTATATAGCCGCGTGTGCTGCGTGGACCGAATTGCTTAGGGAACCTCGGAGTTATCCTTCCACTTTTCTCTTTGAAACAAAGAGATATCTTTTAGCAGTTGGATCCTGCGTTAAGGTTCCCTGTCTCTACAAACTACAAAAGAAAGGAATACGAGGAATGTTAGCAGGTGCTAAGAAAATCTCGACCATACAACGCTGGTTCTGTATAGCCGTGTCGTGCCTGGACCGAATTGCTTAGAGAACGTTGCAGTTATCCTTCCACTTTTCACTTTGAAACAAAGAGATATCTTTTAGCAGTTGGATGTCCTTCGTTAAGGTTCCCTGTCTTTACAAACTGCAAAAGAGAGAACGAGGAATGTTAGCAGGTGCTGAGAAAATCTTAACCATACAACGCTGGTTATGTATAAACCGTTTCCTGCCTGGACCGAATTGCTTAGAGAACTTTTGCAGTTATCCTTCCACTTTTCTCTTTGAATCAAAGAGCTATCTTTGTGATGTTAGGTGTCCTGCGTTAAGCTTTCCTCTCTTTACAAAATGCAAAAGAAAGAATACGAGGAATGTTAGCAAGTGCTGAGAAAATCTCAACCATACAACGCTGGTTCTGTATAGCCGTGTACTGCCTGGACTGAATTGCTGAGAGAACGTTGGTGTTATACTTCCACTTTCTCTTTGAAACAAAGAGATATTTGAGATGTTAGATTTCCTTTGTTAAGATTCCCTGCTTTTTACAAACTGCAAAAGAAAGAATGCGAGGAATGTTAGCGAGTGCTGAGAACAATCTCAACCATATAACGCTGCTTCTCAGTAGCCGTGTAATGCCTAGGCCAAATTGCTTAGAAAACGTTGGAGTTATCCTTCCACTTTTTTTCTTTTGAAACAAAGAGATATCTTTGAGATGTTTAGATGTCGAGCGTTAAGCTTCCCACTCTTTACAAACTCCAAAAGAAAGAATACGAGGAATGTTACAAAATGCTGAGAAAATCTCAACCATACAACGCTGGTTTGCATAGCCGTGTCGTGCCTGGACCGAATTGCTTAGAGAACGTTGCTGTTATGTTTCCACTTTTCTCTTTGAAACAAAGAGATATCTTTTACAGTTGGATGTCCTGCGTTTAAGGTTCCCTGTCTTTAAACGGCAAAAGAAAGAATAGAGGAATGTTAGCAGTGCTGAGAAAATCTCAACCATACAACGCTGGTTCTGTATACCCGTGTACTGCCTGGACCGAATTGCGTATAGAACTTTGCACTTATCCTTCCAATTTTCTCTTTGAAACAAATGGATATCTTATACCAGTTGGAAGTTTTGCGTCAAGGTTCCCTGTCGTTACAAACTGGAAAGAAAGAATACGGGAATGATGGCAAGTGCTGAGAAAATCTCAACCATACAACGCTGGTTCTGTATAGCCGTCTTCTGGCTCTACCGAATTGCTTAAAGAACGTTGGAGTTATCCTTCCACTTTTCTCTTTGAAACAAGAGATATCTTTTAGCAGTTGGATGTTGCGTTAAGGTTCTCTCTTTACAAACTGCAAAAGAAAAATACGAGGAATGTTAGCAAGTGCTGCGAAAAATCTCAACCATACAACGCTGTTCTGTATAGCCGTGTCCTGCCTGGACCGAATTGCTTAGGGAACGTTGGAGTTATCCTTCCACTTTTCTCTTTGAAACAAAGAGATATCTTTTAGCAGTTGGATGTCCTGCGTTAAGGTTCCCTGTCTTTACAAACTGCAAAAGAGAGATACGAGGAATGTTAGCAGGTGCTGAGAAAATCTCAACCATACAACGCTGCTTCTGTATAGCCGTGTACTGCCTGGACCGAATTGCTTAGAGAACGTTGAGTTATCTTCCACTTTTGTCTTTGAATCAAAGAGCTATCTTTGTGATGTTAGGATGTCTGCGTTAAGTTCCCTCTCTACAAACTGCAAAAGAAAGAATACGAGGAATGTTAGAGTGTGAGAAAATCTCGATCATACAACGCTGGTTCTGTATAGCCGTGTCGTGCCTGGACCGAATGCTTTAGAACGTTGCAGTTATCCTTCCAATTTTCTCTTTGAAACAAAGAGATATCTTTTAGCAGTTGGATGTTTTGCGTAAGTTCGATCCTCTTTACAAACTGGAAAGAAAGAATAGGGAATGTTAGCAAGTGCTGAGAAAATCTCAACCATACAACGCTGGTTCTGTATAGCCGTCTTCTGGCTGTACCGAATTGCTTAGAGAACGTTGGAGTTATCCTTCCACTTTTCTCTTTGAAACAAAGAGATATCTTTTACATTGGATGTTTGCGTTAAGTTCTCTCTTTACAAACTGAAAGAAAGAATACGAGGAATGTTAGCAAGTGCTGAGAAAATCTCAACCATACAACGCTGTTCTCTATAGCCGTCTCTGGCCTGACCGAATTGTTTAGAGAACGTTGGAGTTATCCTTCCACTTTTCTCTTTGAACAAAGAGTATCTTTGAGATGTTAGATGTCCTGCGTTAAGTTCCTGTCTTTACAAACTGCAAAGAAAGAATACGAGGAATGTTAAAGTGCTGAGAAAATCTCAACCATACAACGCTGCTTCTGTATAGCCGTGCTGCCTGGACCGAATTGCTTAGGGAACGTTGGAGTTATCCTTCCACTTTTCTCTTTGAACAAAGAATATCTTTTAGCAGTTGGATGTCCTGCGTTAAGGTTCCCTGTCTTTACAAACTGCAAAAGAAAGAATACGAGGAATGTTAGCAGGTGCTGAGAAAATCTCAACCATACAACGCTGGTTCTGTATACCGTGTCGTGCCTGGACCGAATTGCTTAGAGAACGTTGAGTTACCTTCCACTTTTCTCTTTGAAAAAGAGATATCTTTTAGCAGTTATGCCTGCGTTAAGTTCCCTCTTTACAAACTGCAAAAGAAAGAATACGAGAATGTTAGCAGTGCTGAGAAAATCTCAACCATACAACGCTCTTCTGTATAGCCGTGTCTGCCTGGACCGAATTGCTTAGAGAACGTTGAGTTATCTTCCACTTTCTCTTTGAAACAAAGAGATATCTTTGAGATGTTAGATGTCCTGTTAAGTTCCCTGCTTTTACAAACTGCAAAAGAAAGGAATACGAGGAATGTTAGCAAGGTGCTGAGAAAATCTCAACCATACAACGCTGTTCTGTATAGCCGTGTCTGCCTGGACCGAATTGCTTAGAGAACGTTGGAGTTATCCTTCCACTTTTCTCTTTGAAACAAAGAGATATCTTTTAGCAGTTGGATGTTGCGTTAAGGTTCTCTCTTACAAACTGCAAAAAAAAATAAGAGGAATGTTAGCAGGTGCTGAGAAAATCTCAACCATACAACGCTGGTTCTGTATAACCGTTCTGCCTGGACCGAATTGCTTAGAGAACGTTGGAGTTATCCTTCCACTTTTCTCTTTGAAACAAAGAGATATCTTTGAGATGAGATGTCCTGCGTTAAGCTTCCCTCTCTTTACAACTGCAAAGAAAGAATACGAGGAATGTTAGCAAGTGCTGAGAAAATCTCAACCATACAACGCTGTCTGTATGTCTGTATAGCCGTGTCTTCCTGCTGACCGAATTGCTTAGAGAACGTTGGAGTTATCCTTCCACTTTTCTCTTTGAACAAAGAGATATCTTTGAGATGTTAGATGTCCTGCTTTAAGGTTCCCTCTCTTTACAAACTGCAAAAGAAAGAATACGAGGAATGTTAGCAAGTGCTGAGAAAATCTCAACCATACAACGCTGCTTCTGTATAGCCGTGTCTGCCTGGACCGAATTGCTTAGAGAACGTTGGAGTTATCCTTCCACTTTTCTCTTTGAAACAAAGAGATATCTTTGAGATGTTAGATTTCCTGCGTTAAGGTTCCCTGTCTTTACAAACTGCAAAAGAAAAATCGAGGAATGTTAGCAAGTGCTGAGAAAATCTCAACCATACAACGCTGCTTCTGTATAGCCGTGTCTGCCTGGACCGAATTGCTTAGAGAACGTTGGAGTTATCCTTCCACTTTTCTCTTTGAAACAAAGAGATATCTTTTAGCAGTTGGATGTCCTGCGTTAAGGTTCCTGTCTTTACAAACTGCAAAAGAAAGAATAACGAGGAATGTTAGCAGTGCTGAGAAAATCTCAACCATACAACGCTGGTTATGTATAACCGTGCCGTGCCTGGACCGAATTGCTTAGAGAACGTTGCAGTTATCCTTCCACTTTTCACTTTGAAACAAAGATATTTTGAAATGTTAGATGCCTGCGTTAAGGTTCCCTCTCTTTACAAACTGCAAAAGAAAGAAACGAGGAATGTTAGCAAGTGCTGAGAAAATCTCAACCATACAACGCTGGTTCTGTATAGCCGTCTGCCTGGACCGAATTGCTTAGAGAACGTTGGAGTTATCCTTCCACTTTTCTCTTTGAAACAAAGAGATATTTGAGATGTTAGATGTCCTGCGTTAAGCTTCCCTCTTTACAAACTGCAAAAGAAAGAATACGAGGAATGTTAGCAAGTGCTGAGAAAATCTCAACCATACAACGCTGCTTCTGTATAGCCGTGTCCTGCCTGGACCGAATTGCTTAGGAACGTTGGAGTTATCCTTCCATTTTCTCTTTGAAACAAAAGATATCTTTGAGATGTTAGATGTCCTGCGTTAAGCTTCTCTTCTTTACAAACTGCAAAAGAAAGAATAAGAGGAATGTTAGAAGTGCTGAGAAAATCTCAACCATATAACGCTGTTCTGTATAGCGCGTGTCCGCCTGGACCGAATTGCTTAGAGAACGTTGGAGTTACCCTTCCACTTTCTCTTTGAAAAAAGAGATATATTTTAGGAGATATGCCTGCGTTAAGTTCCCTCTGCTTTACAAACTGCAAAAGAAAGAATACGAGGAATGTTAGCAGGTGCTGAGAAAATCTCAACCATACAACGCTGGTTCTCTATAGCCGTCTTCTGGCTATACCGAATTGCTTAGAGAACGTTGGAGTTATCCTTCCACTTTTCTCTTTGAAACAAAGAGATATCTTTTGAGATGTTAGATGTCCTGCGTTAAGTTCTCTCTGTTTAAAACTGCAAAAGAAGAATACGAGGAATGTTAGCAAGTGCTGAGAAAATCTCAACCATACAACGCTGTTCTATATAGCCGTGTGCTGCCTGGACCGAATTGCTTAGGAACTGGAGTTATCCTTCCACTTTTCTCTTTGAAACAAAGAGATATCTTTTAGCAGTTGGATGTCCTGCGTTAAGGTTCCCTGTCTACAAACTGCAAAAGAAAGAATACGAGGAATGTTAGCAGGTGCTGAAAATCTCAACCATACAACGCTGGTTCTGTATAGCCGTGTCGTGCCTGGACCGAATTGCTTAGAGAACGTTGCAGTTATCCTTCCACTTTTCACTTTGAAACAAAGAGATATCTTTAGCAGTTGGATGTCCTGCGTTAAGTTCCCTGTCTTTACAAACTGCAAAAGAAGAGAAAACGAGGAATGTTAGCAGGTGCTGAGAAAATCTCAACCATACAACGCTGGTTTCTGTATAGCCGTGTCCTGCCTGGACCGAATTGCTTAGAGAACGTTGCAGTTATCCTTCCACTTTTCTTTGAAACAAAGAGATATCTTTTAGATGTTGGATGTCCTGCGTTAAGGTTCCCTGTCTTACAAACTGCAAAAGAAAGAATACGAGGAATGTTAGCAGGTGCTGAGAAAATCTCAACCATACAACGCTGGTTCTGTATAGCCGTGTCTGCCTGGACCGAATTGCTTAGAACGTTGAGTTATCCTTCCACTTTTCTCTTTGAAACAAAGAGATATCTTTTAGCAGTTGGATGTTTGCGTTAAGGTTCCCTCTCTTTACAAACTGCAAAAAAAGAATACGAGGAATGTTAGCAAGTGCTGAGAAAATCTCAACCATACAACGCTGGTTCTGTATAGCCGTCTTCTGGCTGGACCGAATTGCTTAGAGAACGTTGGAGTTATCCTTCCACTTTTCTCTTTGAAACAAAGAGATATCTTTTACAGTTGGATGTCCTGCGTTAAGTTCCCTCTCTTACAAACTGAAAGAAAGAATACGAGGAATGTTAGCAAGTGCTGAGAAAATCTCAACCATACAACGCTGGTTCTGTATAGCCGTCTCTGCTGACCGAATTGCTTAGAGAACGTTGGAGTTATCCTTCCACTTTTCTCTTTGAAACAAAGAGATATCTTTGAGATGTTAGATGTCCTGCGTTAAGCTTCCCTTCTTTACAAACTGCAAAAGAAAGAATACGAGGAATGTTAAAGTGCTGAGAAAATCTCAACCATACAACGCTGTTCTGTATAGCCGTGTCTGCCTGGACCGAATTGCTTAGAGAACGTTGGAGTTATCCTTCCACTTTTCTCTTTGAAACAAAGAGATATTTTTAGCAGTTGGATGTCCTGCGTTAAGGTTCCCTGTCTTTACAAACTGCAAAAGAAAGAATACGAGGAATGTTAGCAAGTGCTGAGAAAATCTCAACCATACAACGCTGGTTCTGTATAGCCGTGTCGTGCCTGGACCGAATTGCTTAGAGAACGTTGGAGTTATCCTTCCACTTTTCTCTTTGAAACAAAGAGATATATTTTAGAGTTGGATGTCCTGCGTTAAGGTTCCTCTGTTTACAAACTGCAAAAGAAAGAATACGAGGAATGTTAGCAGGTGCTGAGAAAATCTCAACCATACAACGCTCTTCTGTATAGCCGTGTCTGCCTGGACCGAATTGCTTAGAGAACGTTGAGTTATCCTTCCACTTTCTCTTTGAAACAAAGAGATATCTTTGAGATGTTAGATGTCCTGCGTTAAGTTCCCTCTCTTTACAAACTGCAAAAGAAAGAATACGAGGAATGTTAGCAGGTGCTGAGAAAATCTCAACCATACAACGCTGTTCTGTATAGCCGTGTCTGCCTGGACCGAATTGCTTAGAGAACGTTGGAGTTATCCTTCCACTTTTCTCTTTGAAACAAAGAGATATCTTTGAATGTTAGATGCCTGCGTTAAGCTTCCCTCTCTTTACAAACTGCAAAAGAAAGAATACGAGGAATGTTAGCAAGTGCTGAGAAAATCTCAACCATACAACGCTGGTTCTGTATAGCCGTGTCTGCCTGGACCGAATTGCTTAGAGAACGTTGAGTTATCCTTCCACTTTTCTCTTTGAAACAAAGAGATATCTTTTAGCAGTGGATGTCCTGCGTTAAGGTTCCCTGTCTTTACAAACTGCAAAAGAAAGAATACGAGGAATGTTAGGTGCTGAGAAAATCTCAACCATACAACGCTGGTTCTGTATAGCCGTGTCTGCCTGACCGAATTGCTTAGAGAACGTTGAGTTATCCTTCCACTTTTCTCTTTGAAACAAAGAGATATCTTGAATAGATGCCTGCGTTAACTTCCTCTCTTTACAAACTGCAAAAGAAAGAATACGAGGAATGTTAGCAAGTGCTGAGAAAATCTCAACCATACAACGCTGTTCTGTATAGCCGTGTCTGCCTGGACCGAATTGCTTAGAGAACGTTGAGTTATCCTTCCACTTTTCTCTTTGAAACAAAGAGATATCTTTAGCAGTTGGATGTCTGCGTTAAGGTTCCCGTCTCTTTACAAACTGCAAAAGAAAGAATACGAGGAATGTTAGCAAGTGCTGAGAAAATCTCAACCATACAACGCTGGTTCTGTATAGCCGTGTCCTGCCTGGACCGAATTGCTTAGGAACGTTGGAGTTATCCTTCCACTTTTCTTTGAAACAAAGAGATATCTTTGAGATGTTAGATGTCCTGCGTTAAGCTTCCCTCTCTTTACAAACTGCAAAAGAAAGAATAGAGGAATGTTAGCAGTGCTGAGAAAATCTCAACCATACAACGCTGTTCTGTAGCCGTGTCTGCCTGGACCGAATTGCTTAGAGAACGTTGGAGTTATCCTTCCACTTTTCTCTTTGAAACAAAGAGATATCTTTAATGTTGGATGTCCTGCGTTAAGGTTCCCTCTCTTTACAAACTGCAAAAAAGAAAGAATACGAGGAATGTTAGCAAGTGCTGAGAAAATCTCAACCATACAACGCTGTTCTGTATAGCCGTGTCTGCCTGGACCGAATTGCTTAGAGAACGTTGAGTTATCCTTCCATTTTCTCTTTGAAACAAAGAGATATCTTTTAGCAGTTGGATGTCCTGCGTTAAGGTTCCCTCTCTTTACAAACTGCAAAAGAAAGAATACGAGGAATGTTAGCAAGTGCTGAGAAAATCTCAACCATACAACGCTGCTTCTGTATAGCCGTGTCCTGCCTGGACCGAATTGCTTAGAGAACGTTGGAGTTATCCTTCCATTTTCTCTTTGAAAAAAGAGATATCTTTAGAGTTAGATGTCCTGCGTTAAGTTCCCTCTCTTTACAAACTGCAAAAGAAAGAATAGAGGAATGTTAGCAGTGCTGAGAAAATCTCAACCATACAACGCTGGTTCTGTAGCCGTGTCCTGCCTGACCGAATTGCTTAGAGAACGTTGGAGTTATCCTTCCACTTTTCTCTTTGAAACAAGAGATATCTTTTAAGTTGGATGTCCTGTTAATTCCCTCTTTACAAACTGCAAAAGAAAGAATACGAGGAATGTTAGCAAGTGCTGAGAAAATCTCAACCATACAACGCTGGTTCTGTATAGCCGTGTCTGCCTGGACCGAATTGCTTAGAACGTTGAGTTATCCTTCCACTTTTCTCTTTGAAACAAAGAGATATTTTAGCAGTTGGATGTCCTGCGTTAAGGTTCCCTCTCTTTACAAACTGCAAAAGAAAGAATACGAGGAATGTTAGCAAGTGCTGAGAAAATCTCAACCATACAACGCTGTTCTGTATAGCCGTGTCTGCCTGGACCGAATTGCTTAGAGAACGTTGGAGTTATCCTTCCACTTTTCTCTTTGAAACAAAGAGATATCTTTAGAGTTGGATGTCCTGCGTTAAGTTCCCTGTCTTTACAAACTGCAAAAGAAAGAAAGAGGAATGTTAGCAGGTGCTGAGAAAATCTCAACCATACAACGCTGGTTCTGTATAGCCGTGTCGTGCCTGGACCGAATTGCTTAGAGAACGTTGGAGTTATCCTTCCACTTTTCTCTTTGAAACAAAGAGATATCTTTAAGATGTTAGATGTCCTGCGTTAAGCTTCCCTCTCTTTAAAACTGCAAAAGAAAGAAACGAGGAATGTTAGCAGTGCTGAGAAAATCTCAACCATACAACGCTGGTTCTGTATAGCCGTGTCTGCCTGGACCGAATTGCTTAGAGAACGTTGAGTTATCCTTCCACTTTTCTCTTTGAAACAAAGAGATATCTTTTAGCAGTTAGATGTCCTGCGTTAAGGTTCTCTCTGTTTACAAACTGCAAAAGAAAGAATACGAGGAATGTTAGCAAGTGCTGAGAAAATCTCAACCATACAACGCTGTTCTGTATAGCCGTGTCTGCCTGGACCGAATTGCTTAGGAACTTGGAGTTATCCTTCCACTTTTCTCTTTGAAACAAAGAGATATTTTAGCAGTTGGATGTCCTGCGTTAAGGTTCCCTGTCTTTACAAACTGCAAAAGAAAGAATAAGAGGAATGTTAGCAGGTGCTGAGAAAATCTCAACCATACAACGCTGGTTCTGTATACCGTGTCTGCCTACCGAATTGCTTAGAGAACGTTGGAGTTATCCTTCCACTTTTCTCTTTGAAACAAAGAGATATCTTTAATGTTGAGATGCCTGCGTTAACTTCCCTCTCTTTACAAACTGCAAAAGAAAGAATACGAGGAATGTTAGCAAGTGCTGAGAAAATCTCAACCATACAACGCTGGTTCTGTATAGCCGTGTACTGCCTGGACCGAATTGCTTAGAGAACGTTGGAGTTATCCTTCCACTTTTCTCTTTGAAACAAAGAGATATCTTTTAGCAGTTGGATGTCTGCGTTAAGGTTCCCTCTCTTTACAAACTGCAAAAGAAAGAATACGAGGAATGTTAGCAAGTGCTGAGAAAATCTCAACCATACAACGCTGGTTCTGTATAGCCGTGTCTGCCTGGACCGAATTGCTTAGAGAACGTTGGAGTTATCCTTCCACTTTTCTCTTTGAAACAAAGAGATATCTTTTAGCAGTTGGATGTCCTGCGTTAAGGTTCCCTGTCTTTACAAACTGCAAAAGAAAGAATAAGAGGAATGTTAGCAAGTGCTGAGAAAATCTCAACCATACAACGCTGGTTCTGTATAGCCGTGTCTGCCTGGACCGAATTGCTTAGAGAACGTTGAGTTATCCTTCCACTTTTCTCTTTGAAACAAAAGATATCTTTAATGTTAGATGTCCTGCGTTAAGCTTCCCTCTCTTTACAAACTGCAAAAGAAAGAATACGAGGAATGTTAGCAAGTGCTGAGAAAATCTCAACCATACAACGCTGGTTCTGTATAGCCGTGTCTGCCTGGACCGAATTGCTTAGAGAACGTTGGAGTTATCCTTCCACTTTTCTCTTTGAAACAAAGAGATATTTTAGAGTTAGATGTCCTGCGTTAAGTTCCCTCTCTTTACAAACTGCAAAAGAAAGAATACGAGGAATGTTAGCAAGTGCTGAGAAAATCTCAACCATACAACGCTGCTTCTGTATAGCCGTGTCCTGCCTGACCGAATTGCTTAGAGAACGTTGGAGTTATCCTTCCACTTTTCTCTTTGAAACAAAGAGATATCTTTAGCAGTTGGATGTCCTGCGTTAAGCTTCTCCTCTTTACAAACTGCAAAAGAAAGAATAAGAGGAATGTTAGCAGGTGCTGAGAAAATCTCAACCATACAACGCTGTTCTGTATAGCCGTGTCTGCCTGACCGAATTGCTTAGAGAACGTTGGAGTTATCCTTCCACTTTTCTCTTTGAAACAAAGAGATATATTTTAGAGATTATGCCTGCGTTAAGCTTCCTCTGTTTACAAACTGCAAAAGAAAGAATACGAGGAATGTTAGCAGTGCTGAGAAAATCTCAACCATACAACGCTGGTTCTGTATAGCCGTTCTGGCCTACCGAATTGCTTAGAGAACGTTGGAGTTATCCTTCCATTTCTCTTTGAAACAAAGAGATATCTTTGAGATGTTAGATGTCCTGCGTTAAGTTCTCTCTTTACAAACTGCAAAAGAAAGAATACGAGGAATGTTAGCAAGTGCTGAGAAAATCTCAACCATACAACGCTGCTTCTGTATAGCCGTGTCTGCCTGGACCGAATTGCTTAGAGAACTTGGAGTTATCCTTCCACTTTTTCACTTTGAAACAAAGAGATATCTTTGAGATGTTAGATGTCCTGCGTTAATTCCCTCTTTTACAAACTGCAAAAGAAAGAATACGAGGAATGTTAGCAAGTGCTGAGAAAATCTCAACCATACAACGCTGTTCTGTATAGCCGTGTCTGCCTGGACCGAATTGCTTAGAGAACGTTGGAGTTATCCTTCCACTTTTCTCTTTGAAACAAAGAGATATATTTTTTTACAGTTGGATGTCCTGCGTTAAGCTTCCCTGTCTTTACAAACTGCAAAAGAAAGAATACGAGGAATGTTAGCAAGTGCTGAGAAAATCTCAACCATACAACGCTGGTTCTGTATAGCCGTGTACTGCCTGGACCGAATTGCTTAGAGAACGTTGGAGTTATCCTTCCACTTTTCTCTTTGAAACAAGAGATATCTTTGAAGTTGGATGTCCTGCGTTAAGTTCCCTCTCTTTAAAACTGCAAAAGAAAGAAAACGAGGAATGTTAGCAGGTGCTGAGAAAATCTCAACCATACAACGCTGGTTCTGTATAGCCGTGTCTGCCTGGACCGAATTGCTTAGAGAACGTTGGAGTTATCCTTCCACTTTTCTCTTTGAAACAAAGAGATATCTTTGAGATGTTAGATGTCCTGCGTTAAGCTTCCTCTGTTTACAAACTGCAAAAGAAAGAATACGAGGAATGTTAGCAAGTGCTGAGAAAATCTCAACCATACAACGCTGCTTCTGTATAGCCGTGTCTGCCTGGACCGAATTGCTTAGAGAACTTGGAGTTATCCTTCCACTTTTCTTTGAAACAAAGAGATATCTTTAGCAGTTGGATGTCCTGCGTTAAGGTTCCCTGTCTTACAAACTGCAAAAGAAAGAATACGAGGAATGTTAGCAGTGCTGAGAAAATCTCAACCATACAACGCTGGTTCTGTATAGCCGTGTCGTGCCTGGACCGAATTGCTTAGAGAACGTTGCAGTTATCCTTCCACTTTTCTCTTTGAAACAAAGAGATATGTTTGAGATGTTAGATGTCCTGCGTTAAGTTCCCTGTTTTACAAACTGCAAAAGAAAGAATACGAGGAATGTTAGCAGGTGCTGAGAAAATCTCAACCATACAACGCTGTTCTGTATAGCCGTGCTGCCTGGCCGAATTGCTTAGAGAACGTTGGAGTTATCCTTCCACTTTTTCTTTGAAACAAAGAGATATCTTTGATGTTAGATGTCTGCGTTAAGTTCCCCTCTTTACAAACTGCAAAAGAAAGAATACGAGGAATGTTAGCAAGTGCTGAGAAAATCTCAACCATACAACGCTGTTCTGTATAGCCGTGTCGTGCCTGGACCGAATTGCTTAGAGAACGTTGCAGTTATCCTTCCACTTTTCTCTTTGAAACAAAGAGATATCTTTTAGCAGTTGGATGTCCTGCGTTAAGGTTCCCTGTCTTTACAAACTGCAAAAGAAAGAATAGAGGAATGTTAGCAGTGCTGAGAAAATCTCAACCATACAACGCTTTCTGTATAGCCGTGTCCTGCCTGGACCGAATTGCTTAGAGAACGTTGGAGTTATCCTTCCACTTTTCTCTTTGAAACAAAGAGATATCTTTTAGCAGTTGGATGTTGCGTTAAGGTTCCCGTCTCTTACAAACTGCAAAAGAAAGAATAGAGGAATGTTAGCAGGTGCTGAGAAAATCTCAACCATACAACGCTGGTTCTGTATAGCCGTTCTGCCTGGACCGAATTGCTTAGAGAACGTTGGAGTTATCCTTCCACTTTTCTCTTTGAAACAAAGAGATATTTTGAATGCAGATGTCCTGCGTTAAGCTTCCCTCTTTACAAACTGCAAAAGAAAGAATACGAGGAATGTTAGCAAGTGCTGAGAAAATCTCAACCATACAACTGCTGTTCTGTATTGCTGTGTCCTGGACCGAATTGCTTAGAGAACGTTGGAGTTATCCTTCCACTTTTCTCTTTGAAACAAAAGATATCTTTGAGATGTTAGATGTCCTGCGTTAAGGTTCCCTCTCTTTACAAACTGCAAAAGAAAGAATACGAGGAATGTTAGCAAGTGCTGAGAAAATCTCAACCATACAACGCTGTTCTGTATAGCCGTGTCCTGCCTGGACCGAATTGCTTAGAGAACGTTGGAGTTATCCTTCCACTTTTCTCTTTGAAACAAAGAGATATCTTTGAGATGTTAGATGTCCTGCGTTAAGGTTCCCTGTCTTTACAAACTGCAAAAGAAAAAATCGAGGAATGTTAGCAAGTGCTGAGAAAATCTCAACCATACAACGCTGCTTCTGTATAGCCGTGTCCTGCCTGGACCGAATTGCTTAGAGAACGTTGAGTTATCCTTCCACTTTTCTCTTTGAAACAAAGAGATATCTTTAGCAGTTGGATGTCCTGCGTTAAGGTTCCCTGTCTTTACAAACTGCAAAAGAAAGAATAAGAGGAATGTTAGCAAGTGCTGAGAAAATCTCAACCATACAACGCTGGTTCTGTATAGCCGTGTCGTGCCTGGACCGAATTGCTTAGAGAACGTTGAGTTATCCTTCCACTTTTCCTTTGAAACAAAGAGATATCTTTAATGTTAGATGTCCTGCGTTAAGGTTCCCTCTCTTACAAACTGCAAAAGAAAGAAACGAGGAATGTTAGCAAGTGCTGAGAAAATCTCAACCATACAACGCTGGTTCTGTATAGCCGTGTACTGCCTGGACCGAATTGCTTAGAGAACGTTGGAGTTATCCTTCCACTTTTCTCTTTGAAACAAAGAGATATTTTGAGATGTTAGATGTCCTGCGTTAAGTTCCCTCTCTTTACAAACTGCAAAAGAAAGAATACGAGGAATGTTAGCAAGTGCTGAGAAAATCTCAACCATACAACGCTGCTTCTGTATAGCCGTGTCCTGCCTGGACCGAATTGCTTAGAGAACGTTGGAGTTATCCTTCCATTTTCTCTTTGAAACAAAGAGATATCTTTGAGATGTTAGATGTCCTGCGTTAAGCTTCCTCTCTTTACAAACTGCAAAAGAAAGAATAAGAGGAATGTTTAGGTGCTGAGAAAATCTCAACCATACAACGCTGCTTCTGTATAGCCGTGTGCCTGACCGAATTGCTTAGAGAACGTTGGAGTTATCCTTCCACTTTTCTCTTTGAAACAAAGAGATATATTTTAGAGATATGCCTGCGTTAAGCTTCCTCTGCTTACAAACTGCAAAAGAAAGAATACGAGGAATGTTAGCAAGTGCTGAGAAAATCTCAACCATACAACGCTGTTCTGTATAGCCGTCTCTGGACCGAATTGCTTAGAGAACGTTGGAGTTATCCTTCCACTTTTCTCTTTGAAACAAAGAGATTCTTTGAGATGTTAGATGTCCTGCGTTAAGTTCTTCTGTTTAAAACTGCAAAAGAAAGAATACGAGGAATGTTAGCAAGTGCTGAGAAAATCTCAACCATACAACGCTGTTCTATAGCCGTGTCTGCTGGACCGAATTGCTTAGAGAACGTTGAGTTATCCTTCCACTTTTCTCTTTGAAACAAAGAGATATCTTTTAGCAGTTGGATGTCCTGCGTTAAGGTTCCCTGTCTTTACAAACTGCAAAAGAAAGAATACGAGGAATGTTAGCAGGTGCTGAGAAAATCTCGACCATACAACGCTGGTTCTGTATAGCCGTGTCGTGCCTGGACCGAATTGCTTAGAGAACGTTGCAGTTATCCTTCCACTTTTCACTTTGAAACAAAGAGATATCTTTAGCAGTTGGATGTCCTGCGTTAAGGTTCCCTGTCTTTACAAACTGCAAAAGAGAAAACGAGGAATGTTAGCAAGTGCTGAGAAAATCTAACCATACAACGCTGGTTCTGTATACCGTGTCCTGCCTGGACCGAATTGCTTAGAGAACGTTGCAGTTATCCTTCCACTTTTCTCTTTGAAACAAAGAGATATCTTTGTGATGTTAGGTGTCCTGCGTTAAGCTTTCCTCTCTTTGCAAATGCAAAAGAAAGAATACGAGGAATGTTAGCAAGTGCTGAGAAAATCTCAACCATACAACGCTGGTTCTGTATAGCCGTGTACTGCCTGGACGAATTGCTGAGAGAACGTTGGTGTTATCCTTCCACTTTTCTCTTTGAAACAAAGAGATATCTTTGAGATGTTAGATTTCCTGTTAAGATTCCCTCTTTACAAACTGCAAAAGAAAGAAACGAGGAATGTTAGCAGGTGCTGAGAAAATCTCAACCATACAACGCTGCTTCTAGTATAGCCGTGTATGCCTGGCCAAATTGCTTAGAGAACGTTGGAGTTA
>NW_027556247.1:0-15756 GCF_003287225.1 Phascolarctos cinereus | reverse complement strand
GGTGTGAGATGTTGGTCTATGTCTATTTTCTGCCATATTGTTTTCTTGTTTTCCTAGTAGTTCTTGTCAAATAGTGTTTTCATCCCAGAAGGTGGAGTCTTTGGGTTTATCAAATAATAAATTACCACAGTAATAATATAGTTTCAGATCTGGTATTTCTAGGCCACCTTCTTTTTCATTTTCCATTAATTCCCTTGATATTCTTGACCTTTTTTTTTCTTTCAGATGAATTTTATAATTTTTTTCTAGCTATTTCAAATATTTTTAATAGTTTGATTGATATGGTGCTGAATATGTAAATTAATTTAGGTATATTTGTCATTTTTGTTTTATTAGCTCAACCTGTCCATGAACAACTGATATTTCTAATTGTTTAGATCTGCCTTTATTTGTGTAAAAAGTGATTTGTAATTATATTCGTGTCATTGCTGCATTTGTTTTGGCAAGTGGACTCCCACATCTTTTGTAATGTCTAATGTAACTTTAAAGTTAATTTCTTTTTGTATTTCTTGTTGTTGGTGTTTGTTAGTAATATATAGGAATGTCAATGATTTATGTGGGTTTATTTTATATTCAAAACTTTACTAAATGCATTTATTGTTTCAAGTAGTTTTTTACTTGATTTTCTAGGATTCTCTAAGTATGCCATCATTATCATCTGCAAAGAGTGATAGCTTTGTTTCTTCTCTGCCTATTCTAATTCCTTCAACTTTTTTGCTTCTCTTACTGGTAATTTTGTAGCTAACATTTCTAGTACAATATGAATAAGAGAGGTGTTGATGGACCTCCTTTTTTCACCCCTTGATCTTATTGGAAATTCTTCTAGCTTATCCCCATTACATGTAATTCTTGCTGATGGCTTTAGATAGATGCTACCTATCATTTTAAGGAAGACTCCATTTATTCCTACGCTCTCTAATTGTTTTAATTGAAATGGATGTTATATCTTGTCAAATAATTTTTCTGCATCTATTGAGATAATCATACGATTTCTACTAGTTTTGTTCTTGATGTGGTCAGTTATGCTGATACCTTTCCTAATACTAAAGCAGCTCAGCCTTCCTGGTAAAAATCTTACTAGACCATAGTACATTATCCTTGAGATAAGTTGCTGTAATCTCTTTGCTAACATTTCATTTAAAATTTTGCATCAGGGCAGCTAGGTTGTGCAGTGGATAGAGCACTGGCCCCATAGTCAGGAGGATCTGAGTTCAAATCTGACCTCAGACGCATAACACTCATTAGCTGTGTGACTCTGGGCAAGTCACTTAACCCCAATTGCCTCACATAAAATAAATAAAATTTTTACATCTCTATTCATTAGGGATATTGATCTATGATTTTTTTGGTCTGTTTTGAATTTTCCTGGTTTAGCTATCAGCCCCATATTTGTATCACAAAAGGACTGCTTGTTTGCCTATTTTCCCAAATAGTTTATATAGTATTGAAATTAATTTTTCTTTAAATGTTGAATAAAATTCACTTGTAAATTCATCTGGCTCTGGAGATTTTTTTCTGAGAGAGTTTGCTGATGGCTTGTTCAATTTCTTTTCCTCAAATGGGGTTATTTAAATATTTTATTTCCTTTTCTGTTAATCTGGGCAATTTGCATTTTTGTAAATATTCATCCATTTCAGTAAGATTGTCAAATTGTTGTCAGATAATTGGGCAAAATAACTCCTAATTATTGTTTTAATTTCTTCTTCATTGGTAATGAATTCACCCTTTTCACTTTTGATACTGGTAATTTGGTTTTCTTCTTTTTTTTAAACAAATTAACCAAATGTTCCTATTTTATTGTGTGTTTTTTTCTAAAACCAACTCTTGATTTTATTTATTAGTTCAGTAGTTCTCTTTATTTCAGTTTTATTAATCTCTCCTTTGTATTTCAGAATTTGTAATTTGGTACTTGAGGATTTTTAATTTGTTCTTTTTCTAGGTTTTTTAGTTGCATGCCTAATTCATTGATTTCTCTTTCTCAGTTTTATTCATGTAAGCAGTGAGAGACATAAAACTTCCCCTAAGATCCACTTTTGCTTCATCGCATGAGTTTTGGTATGTTGTCTCATTATTGTCATTCTGTTGGATGAAGTTATTGATTGTTTCTATGATTTGTTGTTTGACCATCTCCTTCTTTAGGATTAGATTATTTAATTTCCAATTAATTTTTAGTCTATCTTTCCATGGCCCTTTATTGCACATAATTTTTTATTACATCATAATCTGAAAAGAATGCATTTAATATTTCTGCCTTTATGTATTGGACTCTGAGTTTTATGCCCTAGTACATGGTAAATTTTTGTTTATGTGCCATGTACTGCTGAAAAAAAGGTATATTCCTTCCTATCTCCATTCAGGTTTCTCCAGAGGTCAATCATATCTAACTTTTCTAAAATCCCTGTACATCTCCTTAACTTCTTTCTTATTTATTTTGTGTTGAGGTTTGTCTTGTTCTGAGAGGGGGAGGTTGAGGTCCCCCACTAGTATACTTTTATTGTTTAGTTTTTTCTCTAATGCTCTTAACTTCTCCACTAAGAATTTAGATGGTATACCAGTTGGTGCATATGTGTTAAGTAATGGTATTTTTTCATTGTCTGTGGTACTGTTTAACAGAATGTAGTTTCCTTTCTTATCTGTTTTAATTATATCTATTTTTGCTTTTGCTTTGTGTGAGATCAGGATTACTACCTCTGCTTTTTTTTTCTTTTATTTCAGCAGAAGCATAATATATTCTCCTCCAGGCTTTTATCTTTGCTCTATATCCCTCTACTTCAAATGTGTTTCTTGTAAACAATACAGTGTAGGATTGCATTTTTTGATCCACTCTGCTATCTGCTTCTGTTATATGAAAGAGTTCATTCCATTCACATTCGCAGTTATTATTATTATCTGTGTCTTTCTCTCCATCCTATTTTCCCTCTTTATGTTTTTCTCTTTCTTGTCTCTTTTATGTGTTCATGTAGTTCCTGGGTTTGTCTTAGCAGGTTCACTCCCAAATATTTTATATTGTCTACTAGTTACTGCTTTAATTTATTTTTCATTGGGGGTGAATTCACCCTTCTCATTTTTGATACTGGCAATTTGGTTTTCTTGTTGTCTTTTTTTTAACTGGATAAAGTATCTTTCTTTTTTTAATTTTTAAATTATAAAGCTTTATCTATTTTATTGTTTCCCCCCATAAAACCAGTTCTTAATTTTATTTATTAGCTCAATATTTTTCTTACTTTTAATTTTATTAGTCTCATTTTTGATTTTCAGTATTTCTAATTTGGTGTTTAGTTGGGTTTTTTAATTTGTTCTTTTTCTAGCTTTTTTAGTTGTATGCCCAACTCATTGATCTCCTTTTTCTCTATTTTATATTCATGAAAACATTTAGAGATACAAAATTTCCTTAAGAACTGCTTTGGCTGTGTCCCACAATTTTGGTATGTTGTCTCATTTTGTCATTTTCTTAGATGAAGTTATTGTTTGTTTCTATGATTTGTTGTTTGACCTACTCATTTCTTAGGATTAAATTATTTAGTTTCTAGTTAATTTTTAGTTTATCTTTCCATGGTCCTTTATTACATGCAATTTTTATTGCATTATGATGTGGAAAAGGATGCATTTTATATTTCTGCCTTTCTGCATTGGATTCTGAGGTTTTCATGCCCTAGGATATGGTCAGTTCTTGTGTAGGTGCCATATACGACTGAAAAAAAGGTATAATCCTTTCTATCTGCATTCAATTTTCTCCAAGGTCTATCATGTTTAACTTTTTTTTAAAAAATTCTATTCATGTCCTTACTTTCTTGCTTGTTTATTTATTTATGGGATTTATTGTGTTCTGAGACGGGCCAGTTGAGGTCCCACAGTAGTATAGTTTTCCTGTATATTTCCTCCTGTAACTCCCTGAATTTCTCCTCTAAGAATTTGGATGCTACATCACTTGGTACATATATGTTTAGTACTGATATTACTTCCTCATCTATGGTACCTTTCAGCAAGATGTAGGTTTCTTCCTTGCCTCTTTTAATTAGATCTATTTTTTGTTTTTGCTTTGTATGAAACCAGGTTTGTTACTGCTGCTTTGTTTTTTAACTTCAGTGAAGCCTACTATATTTAACTTTACTCTGTGTGTGTGTCTCTCTGCTTCAAATGTGTTTCCTGTAAATAGCATATTGTAGGATTCTGGTTTTTAATCTAATCTGCTATCTGCTTCTATTTTGTTGGAGAGTTGATCCCATTCACTTTCCCCAGTTATGATTACTAACTGTGTATTTCCCTCCATCCTATTTTCCTCTGTTTATACTCTTCTCTCTCCTTTCACTTTGTCCCTCCTCAGCAGATTTTTGCTTCTTACCACCATGTCCCTTAATGCCTTCCTTTCTATCAGCCCTTTGCCTTTCTTTTCTCCATCCCATCTTACTTCCTATAGGTTATACCTAAATGTGTATTCTATTCCTCTTTGATCCAAATTTTATGAGATTAAGGTTCAAACCCTCTCCCTTCTTCCCCTGTACTGTAATAGGTCTTTCACTCTTCTTCATATATAATTTACCCCATTCTGCCTCCCCCTTTGCTCTTTTCCCAGAATAATCTTTTTTCACCCATTATTTTTTATATCATCACATCAAAGTTAACATATATGCATAGCCTCTGTCCGTGTATATTCCTTTTAACTTCCCTAATAGAGATAGTTCATAAGCATTACAAATATCATCTTCCCTTATAAAGATGTAAACTGTTTAACCTTACTAAATAATTTTTTTTTCTTGTTTACCTTTTTATGCTTCTCTTGAGTCTTGTATTTCATCATCAAATTTTCTGTTTAGCTCTGGTCTTTTCATCAGGAAATTTTATGTCTCCTATTTCATTGAATGTACATTTCCCTCTGATAGAGTATGTTCATTTTTGCTGGGTAGTTAATTTTTCGTTGTAATCAAATCCCCTTTTCTTCGAGAATGTCATATTCCAAGTCCTCTGATCCTTTGATGTAGAAGCTTCTGAGTCCTGTGTAATTCTGACTTTTGCTCTGTGACATTTGACTTGTTTGTTTCTGGCTGCTTGCAGTATTTTCTCCTTGACAGGATAGTTCTGGAATTTGGCTATAGTATTCTAGGGAGTTTAATTTTAAGATCTCTTTCAGGAAGTGGATTCTTTCAATTACTATTTTATCCTCTGGTTCTAGGATATCAAGGCAGTTCTCCTTAATGATTTCTTAAAAGATGTTGTCCAAGCTCTTTTTTGATCATGGCTTTCAGGTAGTCCACTAATTCTTAAATTACTTCTCTTGGATTTATTTTCCTAGTCAGTTATTTTTCCAGTGAGGTTTACCTCATTTTCTTTTATTTCTTCATTCTTTTAATTCTCTTTTACTGACTCTTGATGCCTCATAAAATCATCAACTTCTGCTTGGCCAATTTTATTCTTATGGAATTATTTTATTCAGCTAACTTTTGTAACTCCTTTTCCATTTGGCCAATTGTCCTTTTTAAGGATTTGTTTTCCTCAGAGGATTTTTCCCCCACATGTCCAATTTTTGGTTGAACATAATTATTCCTTGAGCAATGTTCTCTTGGTTCTGCTCACTTCACTTTTCATCCTTTCAAGTTTTTCCATGTTCTTCTAAAATCAACCATATATCACAATTTATTTAATCATTCTCCAATCGATGAGCATCCCCTCAGTTTCCAATTCTTTGCAACCACAGAGAGACATGTTATAAATATTTTAGAAAAAAATTGGTCCTTTTCTTCTCTTTCCCTAGTTACCTTGGGGAATAGATGTAGTAATGTTTTTGCTGGGTCAAAGGGTATCTACATTTTTATAACTTCGGGCATAATTCTAGATTGTTCTCCAAAATGGATGGATGAGTGCACAGTTTTACTGATAGTTTACTAATGACTCAATATTGTCACGTTCCTCCAATGTTTGTCATTTTCCCCTTCTATTATTTTAGCCAATCTGATAGGTGCCAGATGATATCTCAAATATATTTTAATTTTAATTTCTCTGATGAATCATGATTTAGAGATATTTATTTCTGAGAGCCAAGATGGCAGACTAAGTGGTGAATCTCCATAAGTTTCCCATTTTCATCTTTAAGCAACTATAAAATATCACTCCAAAACAAATCCTAGAACAAGAGAACCCACAAAAATGTAGGGAAAATAGTTTTTGAGCCCAAGGAACTTGGAAGATCATCAAGTATAGTACAGGACAGGAAGTATCACAGCAAGTCAGCAGCAGGTGTGATCTCAGCAAACAAGCAATAGATCCGGAGTCCCAGTGCAACGAAGCAGGCAAACATCACCAGGACCCTCCATCTACCTCAGCATAGTC
Organism: Phascolarctos cinereus; assembly: GCF_003287225.1. Classification (NCBI taxonomy): domain Eukaryota; kingdom Metazoa; phylum Chordata; class Mammalia; order Diprotodontia; family Phascolarctidae; genus Phascolarctos; species Phascolarctos cinereus. The sequence goes on along the minus strand of NW_027556247.1, from coordinate 9,432 downwards.
AAAAGAACAGGCTGACTTCAGCTCCAGAGCTGCCATGTTCTTCAGTACAACCTTGGGTACACAGGCAACCTCCAGTGGCCAGACTCCATGTATTTCAGTGTAGCTCCAGGGAAGCACAGAAACACACCATTAGCCTCAGCATGTGCCAGACACCACCACTATGACCCTGTCTCAGAATCAGATAAGCCGCCACATCTTCTGTAGCCTACAACAGTGCCAGAAAATGCCAAAAAAGATGAGCAACAAACAAGCAAAAATAATCTTACCATAGAAAGTTATTATAACAGGGAAGATCAAGACACAAACTCAGAAGAGGACAACAATGTCGAAACACCTACTGCAACACCCGAAAGAAAAACAGCTAGTGGTCTCAAGCCTAGGAAGAACTCATGGAAGAGCTCAAAAAGGAGGTTAAAATCATGTAAGAGAGGTAGAAGAAAAATTGAGAAAATAAATGAGAATAATGCAAGAGGATTACGAAAAAAGAGTCAATGGCTTGGAAAAAGAAAACAGCTGCTTAAAAAGTAGAATTGTCCAAGTGGAAAAGGACATGTAAAGATCCACTGAAAAAAACAACAGCTCCTTAAAAAGTACAATTGGCCAAATGGAAATGAACGTGCAAAAGCTAATTGAGGAAAACAACATCTCAAAAGTTAGAATTGATCAAGTAGAAGCTAATGACTCTATGAGACATCAAGAATCAATCAAACAAATTAAAAAGAATGAAAAAGTGGAAGACATTATAAAATGCCTCATGAGAAAAACAAGTGATCTGCAAAATAGATCAAAGAGAGACAATATCAGAATCACTAGAGTATCTGAAAGGCATAATGAAAAGGAGAACCTGAAAATCAGCTTTCAAAAAATTATCAAGGAAAATTAAGCATATTGCAAATTACAAAATTTATTGTAATTGTCAAGGGAAAAATGAGTATTCAATGAAACAGAAGAATTTCAAGCTTTCATAAGGACAAGACCAGAATTAGAACATATATCTATATCTATATCTATATCTATCTATCTATCTATCTATCTATCTATCTATCTATCTATCTATTTATCTATCTATGTGTGTGTGTGTGTGTGTATGGAGAGATGAAGAAAGAGAGAGAGAGAGAGAGAGAGAGAGAGAGAGAGAGAGAGAGAGAGAGAAAGAGAGAGAGAGAGAGAGAGAGAAAGAGAGAGAGAGAGAGAGAGAGAGAGAGAGAGAGAGAGAGAGAGAGAGATGATTGAGAGAGAGAGAGAGAGGGAACTGAGTCAAATTTATAAGAATACAAGCCATTCCCCTCCTGATAAATGGTCAAATGATATGAACAGGTAGGTTTTAGATGAAGAAATCAAAGCTATTAGTAGTCATATAAAAATGCTCTAAATCACTTTTGATTAGATAAATCCAAGTGAAAACAACTCTTAAATACCACCTCACACATCTCATATTGACTAATACGACAGAAAATGAAAATGATAAATGTTGGAGAAGATGTGGGAAAATTGAGACACTAATAAACTACTGGTAGACTTATGAACTGACCCAACCATTCTGGAGAGCAATTTGGAACTATGCCCAAAGGGCTATAAAATTGTACATACCCTTTGATCCAGCAATACCACTACTATGTCTGTATCTCAAAGACATCATATAAAAAGAAAAAGAGACGTACATGTGCAAAAATATTTATACTAGCTCTTTTTATAGTGGCAAAATATTGGAAACTGAGGGGATGCCCTTCAGCCGGGGAATGGCTGTACAAGCTGTGGCATATGAATATAATGTAATACTATTCTGCAATAAGAAAGGATGAACATGGAGATTTCAAAAAATCTTGGAAAGACTTTTGTGAACTGATGCAAAGTGAAATGAGCAGAATCAATATAACATTGTACACAGTATCTGCAACATTGTGCAATGATCAAGTATTAATTGCTGTGCTCTTCTCAACAACCCAATGATCCAAGAGAAGTACAACGGGCTGTCAAAGAAAAAGCTATCCACATCCAAATGAAGAAATGATAGACTCTGAATGTGGATTGAGGCATATTTTTTTCACTTATTTCATTCTTTTTTGTGTTTTTTTTTTCACTCTTGATCTGTTTCTCCTTTCACAACTGTAATTAATATGGACATACATTTTATATATTAGCACATGTATAACCCACATATTGCCTACCACTTTAGGAAGAAGAGAAGGAAGGTAGTGAGAGAAAAAATTGGAACTCAAAATCTTATAAAAAGGAATGCAGGTAGAAGTAAAGTAGAGGAGTAAGGAGGGATAGGAATAGAATGAGAAGGATAGTGAGGAAAATAGGAAGGAGGAAATATACTACAAGTAAGTGCAGTTTAGAATATGAATGGGATCCAATTTTACTTGTGACATGGAAAGTGATGGCACATTAAGAATTTGAATTCAACAATATGTTGCTTTCAGGAAATGTTATAAAAATTAGAGATACGCACAAATGTAAAATAAAGGTCAGGAGTAGAAATTATTATGTAAAAAAGCAGGAAAAATGATCATGATCTCAGGCAAATTTAATGTTAAAATCAGCTTTAATTAAAAGAGAAAAATAGAGAAACTGTGTTACGTGTTGGCCATATTAACCAATACTTTTAGACTATATAAAGTAACTAGACAGCATAAAAATTGAGAATGTCCTTGCCAAAACAGACACAGCAACTATGTGAGCATAAATATGAAACACCTTTTGTACAAAGTTAGATCAAAATAATTGAGGCAATGTTTATTGTGCATGGGTAGATAAAGCTAATATGATATAATATAATATAACGTTATACAATGACAATTTTACCGAACTCATCTATTTATTTAATGTCATCCCTATTAAATTACTAAAAAGTTATTTTGCTAAGTTAGAAAAAATAATAAGAACATTCATTTGGAAGAGTAGAGGATAAGGAACTTCAAGAAAACCAGGGTAAACAGACATGAAGAAAAAAAATTCAGTAGTATCAGCACTTAAACAATATTCTAAGATGTTGAAGTGTAAAATGGATCATTTTGATGATTTTAAATTAAAAATTTCCTGTATAAATAAAACCTATGTAGCCAAGAATAGAGGGAATGTAGAAAATTGGGCAAGGGGGAGACTCTCATAGACAATATCCTGGATACAATATGATTGGATCAGAATATTGTTGTGGTGTAGAAAATGACCAGCTGCTGTTTGTAGGAAAATATGGAAAGACTTGAATTGATGAAGGAAGATGCTATCTACCTTCAGAGAAATATGACAAGTGAAAATAATCATAATATGTTCATATGTATAGATGTGTGTGTATGCATTCAAGTGTATATGTGGACATGTTTATAGATATCTGTGTATATATGTATCAATATAGGTATACATGTGTCAATGTAAGTATGTATAGATGTTTGTGTGTACATATATGTATATATACACATGTGTACACACATACACACATACCACACACATGCATGCTTAATTGTACACTTCTTGGGGAGGGAAGAAGGGGAAAAATTTAAAAAGTGCACAGCAGAGGATGTTTTATGTTTTATACAAGAAAGCAAAGATAGACAGCTTTGAAAATAATGTGTAATATGCATTGAATAAGTTTCCTTGAAATGAAAATTTATTTTTTTATATTCATCCAATCTTACATTCCATTGCATGCATTGCAATATTTTTTCTCAAGGAAAATTCACGGTAAAAATTGTCTTGACCTGTAATTGTGAAAAAATAAAATATTTAAAAATAAAGATTTGGAGCATTTTTGATATGACTATATATGAGTTTTATTTCTTTATTGAAAAACAATCTATTCATATACTTCGATCTTTTATCAATTGGGGAATGGCTCATATTCTTATAAATTTGGCAAAGTTCTTTATATATTTGAAATATGAAAACTTCAGCCAATACACTGTCCATAAAATCCTTCCCCCCCCAGCTTTCTGCATTCCTTCTAATCTTAGCTACATTGGTTTTCTATGTAGAAAACATTTTAAGTTAATGTGATGAAAAGTGTCTATTTGATACCTCTCAATGATCTCTATCTCGTTTATCCATAAATTGTTCTGCTTTCTTCAATGTGCTTCTAGTTTTCTCATGCTATCCCCTTTTATAACTAGGTCCCATATTTGTTGTTTTTTAGTGAGGCAATTGGGGTTAAGAGACTTACCCAGAGTCACACAGCCAGGAAGTATTGTATGTCTGAGTCTGGATTTGAACTCAGGTCATCTTGCCTCTAGGGCCAGGACTCTATCCACTGTGCCACGTACCTGCCCTCCCTCCAATTTCATGTTAAAACAAAATTTTAACTTTATCTTTTACAGGTTTAAATTCCAAATTCTATCTTTCCCTCTTTTTCCTACCTCCTTCCTGAGATTGTAAGCAGTCCAATATAGGTTATAATGTGCAACTATGTAAAACATTTGCATACTAGCGATTTTGTACAAGAAGCCTTGAACAAAAGAAGAAAGGAAGAAAGAAGGAAGGCAGAAAGAAAGAAAGAAAGAAAGAAGAAAGAAAGAAAAGAAAGAAAGAAAGAAAGAAGAAAGAAAGAAAGAAAGAAAGAAAGAAAGAAAGAAAGAAAGAAAGAAAAGAAAGAAAGAAAGAAAGAAAAATAGTGTGCTTTATTCATATTCAGACAACAAAATTTTTTTCTCTGGAGGTATATATAGCATGCTCCCTCATAAATGTTTTAGAATGTCTTGGATCGTTGCATTGCTGAAAATAGCAAGTCTTCCACTTCTGGGAGCCAAGATGGCAGAGTAAGAAGTAAGTAACTCTTGCCAAGTCACTCTTATTGTCTCTTATCAACCTCTGAAAGGCCAGAAAATATTGCCCCAGGAAAAACCCTGGAAAAGCTGAACCAGAAGAAAGACACAGCAGTCTGGTAGCCGAGGTAGTTTAAGGGATTAATGGGAAAGGCCACTCTTGCCCTAGGGGAAGAGGAGTAGTACAGAATGGGAGGCTTTCTAGCAAGCTAGTGGAAAGACCCACTTCAGTATACCAGGGGGAGATACTGAATCCCAGGTAGTGGAGCAGGCAAATACCTTGAGGTGCCTCAGTAAGGGGAGAGTAACCAGTGGAAACCAGCTCAAAATACTACCATGTGCCTTGACATTCTATTGCAACAAAGTCTCCCAGTGCCTCAGCAAAACTCTAGGAAGCACTCCAAGAGGCCCTTAGGTAGGGAAACATCCTGCAACATCCACCTGAAAGGAGCTGAAGAGAACAAAAGGAAGGAAAGGCCCAGGTGAGCAGGCAACCTCCAGGGGCCAGACTCCCCAATCCTACACCTAGAATTCCAGTGTTGCTCATTCCAGCCCAACACCAGCTCAGCTGCCAGAACCCTACACTCTCCAACTGCCAGCATTGGAGGCCCCAGCACACAAAGTCAGTGACCAGGCCCTAGGCTTCCAACACAAGAATCTTGTGTCAATGCCTCCTCCTCCCCACCAGGAGAGCTCAGTCTCTTTAAAGGCCAAGAAATAAGCAAACACCATGAGCAAAAAGAAATGTCTTATAGATTCTTATTATGGGAACAGTGAAGATAAAGGCAGAAATTCTGAAGAGAAGAATGTTGTCAACAAACCCACATCTGAAACCCCAAAAGGGGTTTCAAACTGCTCTGAAGCCTAAAAAGCCTTTTTGGAAGAGCTCAAAGTGGATTTTAAAAGTCAAATGAGAAAGGTAGAAGAAAAATTGGGAAAAAGAAATGAGAGATATGCAAGAGAGAGTCAACAGCTTGGAAAAGGAAGGACAAAAATTAACTGTAGAAAACAAATTCTTAAAAAATATAATTGACCAACTTGGAAACAAAAGTACACTGAAGAAAACAAGTCCCTAAAATGTACAATTGGCCAAATGGAGAAGGAGGTACAAAATGTAATAGAAGAAAACAATTTGTTAAAATGAGAATCGGGCAAATGGAAGCTAATGACTCTATGAGAGAGCAAGAATCATTGAAAAAGACAGAAAACAATGAAAAAATAGATGAAAGTGTAAAATACCTCGTTGGTAAAACAACTGACCTAGAAAAGAGATCCAGGAGAGACAATTTAAAAATTATTCATCTACCTGAAAATCATGATCAAAAAAAGAACCTAGACAGCATCTTTCAGAAAATCATCAAGCAAAACACCCTGAAGTCCTAGAACCAGAGGGAAAATAACCATAGAAAGAATCCACAAATCACCTGAAAGAGATCCCAAATTGAAAACACCAAGGAATATAGTAGCCAAATTCCAAAATTACCAGGTCAAAGAGAAAATACTGCAAGCAGTGAGAAAGAAACAATTTAAATATCATGGGACCACAGTTGGGATTACACAGAACCTTGTAGTTCCACGTTTAAAAGATGGTAGGTCATGGAATACATATTCCATAAGGCGAAGGAGTTGGATTAAAACCAAGGATCCTTGATTTCACCACCCAGTGAAAATGAGCATGATCTTTCAGGGAAGGAGATGGATATTCAACAAAACAGGGACTTCCAAACCTTCCTGATAGAAAGACCAGAGCTCAATAGAAAATTTGATCTTCACATACAAGACTCAGGAGAGATGTAAAAACATAAGGAAGACAGAAAACAACAATAACATATTATTAATAAGGGCAAACTGTTTACATCCCATCAAGGGAAGATGACAGTTGTAACTCTTGAGAATTGTACTGTCATTGCATCATATTAAAAGGGTATACCTAGAGGAGGTGGGATATAAGTCTACTTTGATGTAATGATTAAAAAAAATCTTATCAGTGGGTTAAATGATCCAACTAAGTGGATTAATGTGATCTAACTAAGAAAATGTACTGAGAGAAAAGGAAAGGAGGAGGCAGGCTAAAGTATATTTTATTACAGGAAAAGGCACAAAAACTTATTACATTAGAGGGAAAGAAGGGAGGGAGATGAGCACTGTTTGAACCTTACTCTCATCAGATTTGGCTCAAGTAGAGAATAACATAATCAGTTAGGTATAGAAATCCAACTTTCCTACAGGCAGTAGGAGGGAAAAAGAGAAAGAAAAGGGAGGGTGGTTAGAAGGGAGCGAAGAAGTAGCAAGGGTAAAGGGGAAGAAAGAAAAGAAGCTAATAGAAGGGAGGCAGGACTGAGGAGGGGTAGTCAAAAGCAAAACACTGTTGAGAGGAAAGGGAGAAAAGAGAAAAAAACACATAAACAGGGGGAAATAGGATGTAAAAAAAGACAAAATGGTTCCAAGATTTAGATATAAAGGATGATACTATAAGCAAAGTGGGAGAGCAAGGAATAGTTTGCCTATCACATTTATGGAGAACAGAGGAATTCACTACCAAACAGGAGATAGAGACATTATTAAATGCAAAATGGGTAACTTTGATTGCATAAACTTGAAAAGGTTTTACACCACAAAACCAGTGCAACCAAGATTAGAAGGAAGGCAGAAAATTGGCAAAGCATTTTTACAATCAGTGTCTCTGATAAGGGCCTCATTTCTAAAATAAATAGAGAATTCAGTCAAATTTATAAGAATCTAAGTCATTCTCCAGTTGATATATGGTCAAAAGATATAAGTAGGCAGTTTTCAGATGAAGAAGTTAAAGCCATCTATAGTCATATGCCAAAATGCTCTAAATCACTATTGATAAGAGAAATGCAAATCAAAATAACTCACAGGTACTGTATCACACCTATCAGAATAGCCAACACGAAAAAAAGTAAAATGATGAATGTTGGAGAAGATGTTGGAAAATTAGAACACTAACGCATTGTTCGTGGAGCTGTGATATGATCTAAACACTGTGGAGAGCAATTTGGAACTATGCCCAAAGTGCCATAGAAATGTACATGCCCTTTGACCCAGCAATAACACTTCTAGTTCTACATCCCAAAGAGAACATACAAATGTTAAAAGGATCCACATGTAGAAAATATTTATAGCAGCTCTTTTTGTGGTAGCCAAGAATTGAAATTGAGAGGATGCTCAGCAGCTGGGGTATAGCTTGACCATTTGTGAAACATGAATCTAATGGAATGCTATTGTGCTATAAGAAATGATGAGCAGAAAATTTTTTGGCAGGGGCACAGCCAAGATGGCAGAGTGAAAGCAGTGACTTGCTCAAGCTCTCCCCCAAACCCCTCCAAATACCCATTAAAAAAATGGCTCTAAACAAATTCTAAAGCAGCAGAACCCACAAAATACAGAGTAAAACAAATTTCCAGCACAAGAAATACTGGATGGTTCATCGGAAAGGCATATAAGGAGAGGAGCACAGTTCAGCGTGGGCTCGTAGGCCACAGCAAACCTAGAGCAGGCCTCAGAGACTGAATCACAAGCAGCTGTGGTGGCTTCCAGACTCCTCAATCCATGAATGCTAAAGACAAGTTAGAAGGTCAGTTGGAAAAGTCTGTTTTAGCATGAGAGAAGAGCTAGGTCAGAGCCAGTTCCAGAGCTCAGAGCACGGTGCCAGGGCAGTAGCTTTGTTGCAAGCTTCCTGCCCACAGACTGAAGGGGAATCAAGTGGCTCATCAGAGAGGGACTGCAGGGATTTATTTGCTGGTGCTGAGGCAGGAATCTCTTGCTTTGCCCATGCTTGGATCTGGGTCACAGTTCTGTGCAGCAGTCGTGGAGTGAGGAGGAGCAGTGTCAAAGTGGAGCTTGTAGTGGCAGTGAAGAGGAAACCCTCCTCACAGTTCCAAGAGAGAAAAGACTGCTTGTAGCCAGTCACTCAAAGAACAGAGCTCAGGCCAGGAAAAGAGTAAACACCTCTATCCTTATGATTCAATTTGGAAGAACTGAAAACTTACAGGTCCCTAGAAGTATTTCTGAAAACAGCTATACAAACTGCCAAAGCTTGGGACAGAATATTCTCCACATTGGAAGCCGACTTTTACCTTAACAAAGAGTTTAAAACTCAAGTAGTTGGCTGGGATCATGAGCAAACCTCGAAAAAAGAGTCAGACTATATTATCTTACTTTGGTGACAAAGAAGATCAAAACATACAACCAGAAGAAGACAACAAAGTCAAAGCTTCCACATCCAAAGCCTCCAAGAAAAATATGAATCTGTCCCAGGCCTTGGAAGAGCTCAAAAGGGATTTTGAGAAGCAATTAAAAGAAGTAGAGGAAAAACTGGGAAGAGAAATGAAAGTGATGCAAGAAAATCATGAAAAACAAGACAACAGCTTGCTAAAGGGACCCAAAAATATACTGAAGCAAATAACACTTAAAAAGTAGCCTAACCAAATGGCAAAAGAGATCAAAACCAATGAGGAGAAGAATGCCCTAAAAAAAAATGGCCAAATGGAAAAGGAAGTCCAAAAGATTACTGAAGAAAATACTTCCTTAAAAATTAGATAGAGCAATTGAAGATAGTGACTTTATGAGAAATCAAGACACAGTAGAACAAATCAAAAACATGAAAAATTAGAAAACAATGTGAAATATCTCATTGGAAAAACAACTGACC
>NW_027556246.1:0-56745 GCF_003287225.1 Phascolarctos cinereus | reverse complement strand
CAAAGGCTCCAAAAGCTCTTCACTTATTATTTAGTACTCAGTTTATAGCACTACTTTCTGGGGATAGGACTAAACCTGCCATAAAAGACAGCTGAGTTATATTGGGACTTTTCAGATACCTTCAATATATTTTAGTGGCCATAATACTTCACATCCGGGCTTTTTTCTCAGAAGCAAAATCAGTGAAACTCTCATTAAGAAAAGTTTGCCTTCGGAGCACAAAAAGTTCATAAAAAAGAAAAATTAAAGAGTATCCTCAAAGAATCCATCACCATATACAGGGTCAGACCTCAGAAGAGTCAGAATAGGAAGGTCCCTATGTGATGTATAATCTTGGGAAAATGTTACAAATTTTGAGCCTCAGTTTCCTTAGCCAAAAACTAGGAAGTAATAATTGCTTCTCTTTGTACCTCACAGCAGTATGAGGAGGATCAAATTAGACAAGATGATAACACCTCTGAAGGGATACTGAGAACAGCAAAAGATTAAACTGTCTGAAGATATTATTATTATTAAGTCATCAGTGTTTGAGGGACAGGCACCAAAAGACCTAAAATGTCTCAATCTATTACCCCACTCTGACCCTTCACTCACTATGTAGTGCAAGAATCATCTCTACTGGATTCATCTTGCAAATTCCTTATGCTGAGAACAGTATTACATTAGTAGTCATTAGGATAATAGAATAAATTGGTCTAGCATTGCTCTGGCATATAGTAGGGATGTGTTAGAACCTTTGGGCCTGAGCAAGGCTTTGATCGAAGGTTGGAGGAGAGATGATTTGGAGAGGGTAGGACAAAGTGGGGTCTGACAATGAGGTAGTGGGGTGCTGGCTACCCCTGTGGAGAACGCTGAAAAGGAAAGTAGAGGACACCAAAAACAAACATTGCTTCATTACAGCACCAAATTTCCTAGGGATACCTGGCCTGTTTAATGCACTCTTTTGTTCTCTTCAAGGTCTGTACCGTTGAAGGAGCACAAATTTAAATGCTTTACCATTTTACCTGAATCAGGGATAGTCACGTTGAGGAACCCTCAGAGCAAAGACTCTTTCTTGGAACTATCCCAAGGAGGCCAGAACAAAGTCCTCTCCAGTTGGAACAATCCTATACTGTAAGAAGCATGAGTACTGATACACGGATGTATTTTAAATAGGGAGGGGCCCATACTTAGTTGTGAAGGAGGTAAAGTTTGTCTTCAGGAACCATCTTCTTTTGGCCCTTTCCCTCCACCTACATTTCTTTGTCACCTTCCTTCCTCTTGAAGGAGATGCCCAGTGGCTCTCTACCACCTAAGGGACTGTCATTAAACTTCACATCCAAGTCTTCCCTCCTAGACAAAATCCCAGTTTAGATTACATTATCCCTACATTGTATTATACATTTGTCCCTTCTCATTCAGCAAATTTTGCATAACTGGCAAGATTTTGGGCTCAGGAACTGCTTAATTAGAACAAAGATGTCAATGACTGATGTTATTGCTTTCAGATATCACTTGTTTTAACTGTCAAAGCCTACCCTCACTTACTGGGCACCTTCGATTCCGGCTGGAAATTCCGAGGGTTTCCCACTGCAGCTGGGGCCACCTCCAGCGGTGCTGACCTGTCTCTTGCCCTGGACTCTGACAACTCTGGAGCAGAGAGTGGAGCTGAAGACTTTGCACAGTTCTGTCTCACTTGAATCTAATTCACTCACAAGTCAAGATATCACACTCCTGTTGTCACTGGTTCTCTCTGAGAATGAAATATGAACGACAATCAATGCCTATAACTCGTGTATAGGTTAAAGTAATAATCTAATATATATAAGATTCATATATCATAGTATTTATATTTGTTTATATAGATGTACAGTATATATGTATATATGTAAATATATTTGTTACATATATAAATATATTTCTTACATAAGATTTTATTTACATATATATATTTATATAATTATATATATTTATGTATATATGTAAATATATTTGTTACATATATAAATATATTTGTTACATAAGATTTTATTTCCATATATATTGATATAATTATATATATTTATGTACATGTGTATATAAGCACAACTTACTGCAACAGTTACAATCTAAACATTGTGTTTTGATGATCTTTTTAGAAATAAAGCCCACCTTCTTGGATCCTAGCAGCACAGGTAGTTAGTTCAACTGTGAAGTTAAGTCAAGCAGCATTTATGAAGCGCCCATTGAAGCAATTTCCTCTCCACACCATAGGTAGCACTTTAAAAGGGCAGGCGACACACTCCATACTGACCATGCTGGGGAAAGACAAGAAGACTCTTCATCTAAGACAATGACAATAATGGCACAACACATCAAAATTAGGAGATGCAGTAAAAGCAGTCCTTGGGGGGAAGTTTTATATCTCTCAATTCTTATATGAAGAAAATAAAGAAGGAAGGGATCAAACAATTGGACATGCAACTAAAAGAGCTATAAAAACAACAAATTGGAAATACCAAATTAGAAATTCTGAAAACTAAAGGAGAGATTAATTAAATTGAAATTGAGAAAACAATTGAACTAATAAATAAAACTAAGTGCTGGTTTTATGAAAAAAAAAGCAATAAAATAGATAAACCTTTGGTTAATTTGATTTTAAAAAAGAAGAAAACCAAATTACCAGTATCAAAAATTAGAAGGATGAATTCACCACTAATGAAGGGGAAATTAAAACAATGATTAGGAGATATTTTGATCCATGGTATGCCAAGAAATCTGACAATCTAAGTGAAATGGATGGATATTTACAAAAATATCAATTGCCCAAATAAGTGGAAGTAAAATATCCAAATAACCCATTTTCAGGAAAAGAAATGGAACAAGCCATCCATGAATTCCCTAAGAAAATGTCTCCCAGTCAAATGGATTTCCAAGTGAATTCTACCAAACATTTAATAACAATTAATTCCAATACTATAGAAACTATTTGGAAAAATAGGCAAAGAAAAAGTCATGCCAAATTCTTTTTATGATGCAGATATGGTACTGAGACCTAAACCAGGGAGTCAAAATAGAGAAAGAAAATTATAGACCAATTTCCCTAATGAATAGAATGCAATAATGTAAAATTAGATATTTGCCAAGAGATTATATCAACTTATGGCAAGGATAATACACTATGTCCAGGTGGGATTTACATCAGCAATACAGGACTGCTTGAATATTAGAAAACTATCAATATCATTAACCATGTCAGTAACAAAATTAACAGAAATTAACAGACTTTGGGTCACTTGTGGCATACTAAAGGTTTTCAAGTGGCCCAAGAAAAAAGTAGAGGAAAACATCCTTTGTATGTGGAGGAAATTCTTTGGCATGCCCCAAATACTCCAAGGGCTGTAAACAGCCATGGGTAGGACGTTGTGCAGGCCTGATTTTAAACATCACTTTAGAATAATTTTCACGTTTTGAATTCTCTCCCTCCCTTTAACCTGTCCTCCACTACTGAGAAGGTAAGCAATTGAATGCCAAGTATACATATGAAATCACACAAAACATTTACCAGGTTGCAAACAATAAAAATATAAAAGAAAGAAAAAGAAAGTGAAAACCAGTATGCTTCAATCTGTTCTTGGAGTACATCAGTTCTCTCTCTGGAGGGAGATAGCCTTTTTGATAAGTCCTTTGGAATTGTCATGAAACATTTTATTGACTAGAGGAGCTAAATCTTTCACAGTTGATCATTACTACAACATTGCCGTTAATGTCTACCGTGACCTTCTGGTTTTGCTCACTTTACTTTGCATCAGTTCATATAGGTTTTCCCAAGTTTTTCTGAAACTATCCCCCATACACCATGGACTTGTTCAGCCACTCCCCAATTGATGGGCATCCCCTTAATTTCTAATCTTTGCTCCCACAAAAATAACTGCTATAAATATTTTTGTACATACAGGTCCTTTCCCTTTTGATGAAGGATCTTTTAGTACATTAATAAGGTATCTTTGATTAATTACCGCATTAAGCTGAAACCTTGATTAAATCTAGAATCTGGGATACCTTCAAGAGCATTCACAACCATTACTGTACAGCCCTAAATGAGTAACTATCATTCAATGTTAATTCTTTGAGTATTTCTGAAGCCATTTGAAAATATCTCTTTCTACTAATACTGAGCTGGCAAGTCAGCTGGAAAGAAGGCTGTCAGATCCAAAGTAGTATTACACTTTACAGGAGATTAATTCAAACTGAGAAAACTAGTTTTTAACTCGTTCTCCATCCTATCTCCTCACCCTTCTGCTCCACCAGCAAAAAAAAAAAAAAAGGGCAAACCCTCTCTGGAATATTTTTATTTTTCTTTTATTTTTCTTTTTTCATTTACACCAAAGATCTTAACCTTGGGCCCGTGGTCCCCCAAGAATTGATTTCACAGGGTCTCTGAACTTGAAAGGAAAATAAAATTACATCTTTATTTTCACTAACCTCTAAATGAAATTTAGCATTTCTTTGTAGAAAATTAGTACTTGTGAATTTGTCCTCAATCTTCAGGTCCAGGATGCCCTGGCTGGGGAGCCCCATATTTCCCTCATGACCATGGGGTTTTCTTTTGATACCAAAGGAAGAGGCCAAGTATTTCCAGATTGACAATAGGTAGTAGTTTATTCAATCATTATGAATACTTACAAACAGGGGCAATCTTCAGTTTGGGGTGGTGGCCAGCACTTCAGTGGATCCCTGCCAAGAACTTCAAAAATCCCAGTGGTAATTATAGAAAACAGACAAAGGGAGGAGGAGCTGGAGAGTGCATCACTACAGATTGGTGGTTATTTTTGGTTTTTCCCTTAGTAATGAGCTTGGGAATTGAGCCAATGTTATGCCCAAACATAAGTTTCAGTGTAGGGGTCTAGGTCCTATAAGGCCATCATTTTCCCTTCAAACAAATGGGACCCAAATCTTTTGGGGTAAGGGGTGAAGGTCTTAGCTTCTGAAACTGCTTCCTGCTGGCCATGGGCATAGAGCTGTCCCTGCCTCACTGGGTCCTTTTCCAGGAGTCAGACTTCGGAACATGGCTGATGCTAAGTCCAGGGTCTTAGGGGCCTTTGATTAGTTCCAAGGTTGGTATGCAGCCTGAGCAGTCATCTGGAAATTGGTGACCTGGACCCTGGGGGAGACAAATCTGGCCAGGAGGTTCAATATATGAGGCCCAAATACAAGGAGAATTAAAAGTGATGTCAGAATGGGAGAAAACAAAGTACCTCCCTCTAAGAAGATGGATTGCACTGAAATTCTTTTTCCCAAACTGAACTGAAGATATTTCTGATTAATTTTAGTCTTTCATAGCAATGTGTATTCCAGTTTTAGTCTATAGGGTTATGATTCACATGACGACACAGGCAGTCAGATGACAAGCCCGAGTACTAATTTACCCAGTTGTTTGGGATATAGAATGACTACACATTCAAGTCCAAACAGCAAGATCTCACATACTTGCATTGTGCTCCTATCTTTTACTGTCCATTTGCTCTGATTAGAGAAATTTGCAATAAAAGGATGAAACCGGGACATGTCTATACCAAATATGACAGGATAAAATATCCTTAACTCTGTTTGAATTCAGATAATTCACAGTTTTCCAACCATGCAGTATCAATTCCACCTCATAGCCAGAATCAGGAATAGCCAGGTGGGAAACATTCCTTTTCAAAGGACCACAGTGGGGAAAGTGAGCTAGGAGGATCCCACCTTAGACTGAGGCTAAGATTGTCCTCTCAGCTTTTCCAGATGCAGACCTCCACTTGTATCACATTGTCTCTGGGTAGCTTCTGGGCATTTCTCTCAGATGGTGGATTATTGACTATTGATTATCGATGGATTATTATGATCCCTCAGACTACTCAAAGTAACATCATTACAGTCCCAAGAGCTTTTACCTCAAACAGCAAGTTTCACTAATCACAGCTTGGGAAAAATTTACCAGGGTTTACATTTCAAATTTAATTTGTATATAATTGGTATAAAAGCCAATTGTTAGAGGTCACTTACAGAAACTTGCAAATTCTCAGCAAGCCAAGTTTATTGTTTAAGAATTCCATCATCCAAACAACCTCCTTGGCAAGTTTACAAAATAAAGGGGATCAACAGGGACCCCAGAGCAGGGGCTGCCTATCACCCCGATCTCCCCTTAGAGCTGCTCTGGGCTGTGCTTTTTCACTAGTCCTGAGGACTGCTCTGAATGGGCAGAACCAATCTGGATAAGGCTTTCACCTCATCCCCTCCTTTCCACACACATACTGAGTAGTCAATGACCAATTTTACATTTTAGCAGTAAAAACAATACCAAATACTTAGTTTTCTAAATGTCCATTAGAAAATGTTATAAGACAGGGTTAGGAGGGAAATAACTTTTCCACTGTTTTTTTAGGTGCTCTCATTTCATACTCTAATAACATCCAAGTTAGGAAAAGTGGCTTGAGAAAGCTGATGCAAAAGTTTACCAGTTTGAGACCTGAAACAAGCCCATTATCAATCAGGTGATTTCAATCTTGTTGAATGAATTTGCAATTTACTTTACACAGAAAATCGATGTCTCATAATGAACATGTTGAAACCACAACTTTAAACGAGTGGGCTTACCAAGTGCAGAGGCTGGCTGGCTTCTTACCTCTTAGTGCCTTGATCCATCCCCTTCCCCTTCCCTCTGTCCCCAGGGCAGCTCATGTTGCTTGTAGCTTCTGGGGTGGCAGGAGGTGAGCAAGATTGATGAACACGGGTGATACTTCCATGCTTTCTTGGTGGGCTACAGGGTGCCGAGGGGCCCAGAGCCATTGCCAGTGGGGCCCCCAGCTGTAGTTGTTGCCGTTCCTCCCTCCTTACTTTCACCAACTGGGGAGGATGAATTCAAAGGTCACGGAGGGTGACTCAAATTCCCTACCATTCGCAAGGACTCTCTTCTCTTAGTCTGATCATATTCCTTTTGAAGGTCTTGGGGACCAAGTTTTTCCAGTTTTATAGAAGATAACCTAGGGGCAAATGTTGAGGAAGTACCACTGAGTCTGGCAGCTGAGGATCCAGAGGCCATGAGGCCAGAAGAGAAGGGGGATCCTGCAGGCCCGGGCATAGGGACTGGGAGTCTCTCTGTGAAGGAGGATCCCAGGGTGTGGAGGGAAATTGGTCCATTTTGTTACCTGCAAGCCTCATGAAACCAAAAGCACCTACAGTTTCTCAATATTCTAGCATCCAAAAGAAATAGGATAATTGGGCATACGTTTCCTGATAGGATGTTCCCTATGCAGCAGAAAGTTTGCCCAGGTCCGAGACAACATACCAAAATTTAGGGAATGCAGCCAAAGCAGTTCTAGGGAAACTTTATATCTCTAAATGCTTCCATCAATAAGACAGAGAAAGAGGAGATCAATGAATTGGGCATGCGACTAAAAGAGCTACAAAAAGAACACATTTAAAATCCCCAATTAAATACCAAATTAGAAATTCTGAAAACCAAAGGAAAGATTCATAAAATTGAAATTAAGAAACCATTGAACCAATAAATAGAACTAAGAGCTGGTTTTATGAAAAAAGCAATAGAATAGATATACCTTTAATTAATTTGATTAAAAGAAGAAAAAAAAACTAAATTACCGTATCAAAAATAGAAAGAGTGAATTCACCACTAGTGAAGAGGACATTAAAACAATGATTAGGAGCTATTTTGATCAACTGTATGCAAATAAATCTGACAACCCAAGTGAAATGAATGAATATTTACAAAAATACAAATTGCCCAAATAACAGAAGAGGAAATAAAATGCCTAAATAACCCAATTTCAGAAAAGGAAATTGAAAAAGCCATCAGTGAACTCCCTAAGAAAAAAATCTCTCAGGCTAGCTGGATTTACAAGGGAATTCTACCCAATATTTAAAGCACAATTAATTCCAATGCTACATAAACTATCTGGAAAAATAGGAAAAGAAGGAATCCTACCAAATTGTTTTTATCATACAAATATGGTGCTGATACCTAAACCAGAAAGAGCCAAAATGGAGAAAGAAAATTACAGACCAATTTCCATAATGAATATAAATGCAATACTTTTAAATAAAATATTTGCCAAGAGATTACAGCAAATTATCACAAAGATAATACACTATGACAAAGTGGGATTTATGCCAGGAGTGGAAGACTGGTTACATATTAGGAAAATTATTGGCATACTTAACCATATCAGTAAAAAAATTAACAGAAATCCTATGATTATCTCTATAGATGCAGAAAAAGCTTTTGACAAAACACAGCACCTATTGCTACTAAAACACTACAGAGCATAGAAATAAGTGGAGTTTTTCTTAAAATGAGAAGTAGCATCTATCTATCACCATCAGCAAGCATTATAAATAATGGGGATAAGCTAGAAGGTTTTCTACTAAGATCAGGGTAAAAGAAAGACGTCCATTATCACCACTGCTATTCCATTTTACTAGAAATTTTAGCTTTAACTATAAGAGAAGAAAAAGAAATCAAGGGAATTAGAATAGGCAATGAAGAAACAAAGCTATCATTCTTTGTAGTTAATATCATGTTATACTTAGAGAATCCTAGAGAATCAACTAAAAAACTACTTGAAATACTTCACTGAACTTGCAGCATATAAAATAAACCCACATAAATCATCAGCATTTTTGTAAATTACTAACAAAGCTCTGTAGCAAGAGATAGAGAAATGTGTATTTATCTGATTCCCTCTAACCTGATAGCAATCCCTTGACAGCAATGATAGTTCAGTACAGAACTTGAAGCTAGAATGGGTTTCAAACATATTCTACTCTGTATTCCTCATTTTACCGACAAGCACAAATCAGATGAAAGGGAGATGAAGTAATGTATTCATATCCACACATGTAATAGTAAATCATAGTTTGAATCCAGATTCTTAGTGTTTTATTCAATTCATATCCCTAGCCACTTAATAGGCAACTAATAAATATTCATTTAATTGAATTGAGTTGAAATCACTGTACATTTTCTGACTATTGATCCTCATAATATCATCACTCAGCAACCATTTCTTTAAAATGTCAACATTCTACTGGCACAGCAGTGCAGCCATTTAATAAGACACAGGATACTTCTATGGATTGGTCTTGGATTTGCATTTTTCTATTTTACCTGATTTGGTAAAAGTGTTGGACTTCTTTATCTTCTAGAGAAGTCATAGTATGTCATATATTTCTACTCATGAGTCTTTATATCATTTGTAAGACTACTTTGGAAAAAGATAAGACACATATAGCCATCATAATCACAGCTGGGTGATCTGATCTCCAAGCAGCTTCCTCTTTTATAGTTCTTATAGTTATCCATGGACACACAGCACATACACACATACACATATACATCTATGTATACACATAAGTATATATACATTTACATATGTATATATATTTATAAATACATTTGTGCATATGTACACATACACATACACATAAACACACATATATATATACATAGAAACATACATCTCTCTCTCTCTCTCTCTATATATATATATATATATGCATGTGTACACAAATAATTGTAGCATTCTGTGGTGGGGAGTGGGGAGGAAGGGGAAAAAGAACAAAGTGAAAAGTGCACAGCAGAGAAGTAAAGAAAACTTACAAGAAAGCAAAGAGAAGATGGACAGATCTCAACACAATGAGTCGTATTTATTATATACACTTTCTTGAAATGGAAATTTATTGCGGCATATTTTGAATACTCTGTCATATTCTGCTGTTAGCATGACAATGCTTTTTTTCTTTACTTATTTTGTATTTTTTTTAGTTTTAGTATTTAAATTTGTTTCTTTTTTCTTTAAGTTTAATTATTAAAAATATTACAAATGAATAAGAAACAAATAAATAATCACACTGCTGTGTTTTAGACATTGTACTTCAAAATCTCCTAAAATAGTTCACTTAATATTTGGTGCCGTTTTATAACACTAGTTTTTGGAGATAGGAGTAGAACCTGCCATATAGAACAACTAAGTTATATTGGGAGTTTTCTGATGTATTCATTATATTTTAGCATGCATGATACTCCGCATATGAGCTGGTTTTTTTGGTTTTTTCTCAGAAGCCAAATCAGTGAATCTGTGATTAAGAAAAGTTTGCCCTTGGAGCACGAAAGCTTCCTAAAATGGGAACATAGAAAAATGAAAAAGAGTTTCCTCAAAGAATATATCACATCTACAGGGTCAGACCTAAGCAGTGTCAGACTAGGAAGGTCCCTATATAGTATGCAACTCTGGGCAAAAATTATAACTTTTGAGCTTCAGTTTCCTCAGCCAAAAAATGGGAAATAATAATTCCTTCCCTCTCGATCTCACAGCAGTATGATGAGGATCAAGAGAGGCAAGATGACAATACTTTTGAAGGAATTTTGTGGACAGCAAAAGGTTAAACAATAGAACAATATTATTAAATCATCAGTATTTGAGGTACAGGCACCAAAACCCCAAATATCTCAATTTATCACCCCACTCTTACCCTTCACTCACTATATAGTGCTAGAATGATCTCTGTTGGATTCATCTTGCAAATTCCTTAGGCTGAGAACAGTATTACATTAATAATCATTAGGATAATAGAACAAATTAGTCTAGCATTGCTCTAGCATATTGGAGGGATGTGTTAGAACCTTTGCATCTGAGCAAGGCTCTGAGTAAAAGGTGAAAGAGAGATGATTTGGAGAGGGTAGGATAAAGTGGGGTGTGGCCATGAGGCTTGGGGGCATTCTGAGGCACTGCATACCCCCAGGAAGAATGCTGAAAAGGAAAGTAGAGCACACCAAAAATATATATTGCTTAATTACAGCACCAAGTTTCCTCAGGATACCTGGCCTGTTTAATCCACTCTTTTGTCCTCTTCAAGGTCAGTCCCATCAATGGGAACACAAATTTAAATACTTCACCATTTTACCTTAATCAGGGAGGAATATTTAGAGCAAAGAATCTTCTTGAGACCATCCCCAAAGAGGCCAGCACAAAGTCCCCTCCTGAGTTATAATGGAATGTCCCAGTTGGAACAATCCTATATTGAAATACACATGGGTACTGACACACATGAATACATTTTAAACAGGAATGGGCCTATACTGCATCGTGAAGGAGGTAAAGTTTGTTTTCAAGAACTGTCTTCTTTTTACTCCTTTCCCCCATATACATTTCTTTCTCACCTTCCTTCCTCTTGAAGGTGATGCCCAGTGGCTCTCTACCACCCAAAGGATTGTCATTAAGCTTCTCACCCAAGTCTTCCCTCCTAGACAAAATCTCAGTTTAGATTATGTTATCTCCAGATTGGATTACACATTTGTCCGTCTCATCCAGCAAATTTTGCATGACCTGCAAGATTTTCTTCTCAGGAACTGATTAATTCAAAGAAATATATAAATGACTGATATGCTTCCTTTCAGATATCATTTGTTTTAGCTACAGAGGACTACCCTCATGCAATAGGCACCTTCTGTTTTGGGTCAGAAATTATGAGGGTCCTCTGCCTGCATCTGGGCCACTTCCAGTGGTCCTGACCTGTGTCTTGCCCAGGACTCTGATGATTCTGGAGTAGACAGTCAGGCTGATGACTTTGCATGGCTCTTTCTCACTTAAATACAACTCACTTGCAAGTCAAGACATCACCCTCCTGATGTCACTGGCCTTATTCGAGAATGCAGCATGAACAATCAATACCTACAACCCAATTATATGCATTAATATATAATTTTATATATATGATTCATATATTATATTATTTATATATGAGAAGCTAGTGGCACAGAATATATGTAAATATACATACATTCTGTCATTTATATACATGTGCCATATATGTGTATAAACACAACTTACTGCAACAGTTACAATGTAAACCCTGTGTTTTCATCATCTTAGATAGGAAGCCCACCTTCTTGGCTCTAAGCTGGTCAAGTAGCAGAGTTCACCTGGGACAGGTCCTAGGAGACCTTGCTAAATAGTGAGAAAGAGGCTACAGTGGAACCTTCTTTGAAGACATTGCTGTCAACTCCACCTGGACCTTGAGGTGTCCTCCCCATTTACATATATATTGTCTCCTCACAGAACCAGCTGTATCACCAGAAGATCTGTTTCAACCTTCTGCACCTGTGGCATTGAAGACCAGTCTTCAAGCCAATCTGATTTAGGAAAGTCTGCTGCTAAACAAGAAAAAGGCTATATGACCCTGTGATATCAACAATCAGGCATCCATTTTTTCATATATCAGAAAAACAGTACAGTGGTGAGTCAGGTACTCTGACTTTTTTCTACCTACTTTCCACACCCTTACAAGATACAACATTGTGCATAGTTTTCTGCAACTTGCTTGGGCTTTTAGCCCATGTTATATCATTGATAAAGAAAAAAAGATTTTTGGTTGTATGTCCATCTCCCCATAACTAATGAGTTGTGTGTTACACAACTACTTTTCTTCACACTTACTAGTAAAAGTCACTAGAATTAAGATTCTTTGAATCCTTGCCCCAATATAATCCGTGGCTTCTTTGCTAGCAACTCTGAAGCAATTCACACTGAACATTTTCTTCCAATGAAAATTAAAGTAGAGTTAATTTCAGTACTTCTGATGCATTTTATGGGTTCCTCTAACTGGAGAAAGTTAATTAGGAATCATTTACCTCTTCAACATATATTATGGCTCATATTCAAACAGAATGGTTTTAGAACTCAACAGCAAAATGTCCTCTTGGAGAAGACAAGGAAAAAAGGGGTAAAAAGGCTGAAAATGTTAACTCTGCTCCTCACTCTATTAAGTGTAAGTCCAGTGACCACTCTACTTTAAGGTTACCACTTAATCAAATGTACTGTTTGAATGTGTTCATTTGAAAAATGTATTACTGGGGCAGCTAGATAGTACAGTGGATGGAGCTCTGGTCTTGTAGTCAGGAGGACCTGAGTTCAAATCCTGCCTCAGACACTTGACATTAACTAGCTGTGTGACCCAGGGCAAGTCATTTAACCCCGATTGCCTCACCAAAAAAAAAAAAATATATATATATATATAAGTCAACCTAAAATGTTCTAGTCTACTGTTTAATCTAGGATTGTACTAGAAGAAAGATTATCAAGTATTATTCCAAGTTACCACAAGAGATAATATACAGATTTTATTCCCTACCCCTTGAAAAAGAATTGGATTAGGATTTGTGAAAATTGAGGTTTAAGTCCTGGTACTGTTACCAACTTTCTCTGTGACTTTGAATGTTTGCTTAGAGAAGAGATAATTTAGGAGAGATTTATTTTAACTAATTCAAATATAGAAAGGGTTGCCATCAGAAAGTGATGTTCTACTTAGCACCAAAGGGAAGAATTAGGAAGCTTCAAAGAGGTGTATTTTGACTCAATATAAAAAGAAACTGTCTAACAATTAGAACTTTTAAAGAAGAATGGCTACCTTAGTAGTAGTGAAAGTCACTGGAAATATTCAGGCAAGGTATAGAGGAGCCCTTGACCAGCATATTGTTGAAGGATTCATGCTTGAGAAAGGAGTTAGACTTAATCTTCCTGTGAGGTTCTTACTAACTCAATGTTTTTGGATGGTTCTTCATTTAGAGACAGCATAATATAGTGGAAAAAAATACTACCCAGTCTTAGTTTTAGGAGGCCTAGTTTAGAACCCCAGTATTGCTGTTGTGCGAATGTTTCTTTGTCCACAAAGCAGTGAACTCTAAAATTTCCAAAACTCTATTTTCAGTGACATTTGTTTAGGGACATAGATGAAACATTTTCTCTTTTTTTTTTCTTTCCTTCTGTCTGTTTGTGTATCTCTCTCTCTCTCTCTCTCTCTCTCTCTCTCTCTCTCTCTCTCTCTCTCTCTCTCCTCTCCCTCACTCCCTCCCTTTGTGTGTGTGTGTTTGTGTGTGTCTGTCTCTCTTTATCTTTCTTTCTGTCAGACTGATATAAGGAACATGTATAAACAAGCTATATTGAGGATAATTTGGAAATAATCAATAGAGGGAAAGTGCTAGAATTAAGGAAATCACAGGAAAATATCTCTGAGGGTGGGATTTTAGATGGGACTTTAAGGAAGCCAAGAAATCCAGGAAATGGCTATGAGGTGGGGGAAGACTCTGGGCATGGGGTACAACTAGTGAAAATGCTTGGAACTTAGAAATGGAGTCTCTTGTTTGAGGAGCCATAAGGAGGCCAATGTCAAAGGAACTCAGATTTTAGGGAGAGCCCTCCTTCCTTTACCAGGCCTCACATACACAAGAGATTTGGCTTAACATCTTTCACTTGTTTTTCTTTCCTTTCCTTTCCTTCTCAAATGTAAACTTTTCCTGGTGTAAAGACCAATTGTTAGAAATCATTTCTACATTGTACACGAGCTTGGAAATTCTGAGCATTACAAGCTCTTTCCCAAGGGCTGCTGACTTTTCCCACACAGATGGTTTCCAGGGACCTGGCAAATTTACAAAATAAAGGGAACCAACAGGGGCCCCAGGGAAGCTCTTGATCCAGATACCCTTGTGTGGGACGTGAAGACCCCTACCAATAAATCCTGGAGACTCAGATGTAGCAAAAAGAAAGATTTCTTGATGAGCTTTCTCGAGAAAGGGCACCCCCCATCCGCCTAAAATGGCTCTGGTGGAAGAATGCAAGGGTGTGCTCAGCAAGAAAGATTATATAGACCCCTAACCACAACTCCCCCTTCTTCACCCCCTTCCTCTCAGCTCATTGATGCAAGCCTTGAGGGCACAATCTATTTGAGGAAATCTACCCAGCAACAGAGAACAAAAACAGTTTCACAAACTTGCCTGGAGACAAGGAAAGGCAGCAAGTTTTGCAACAGCAAGCAGTTCAGGTTGGGGGTAGGGCAAGTATTTTTATTTACTTAGAAACAGGGTCTGAGCAGGGGAGGGTTTTGAAAGCAATACAAGGACTTATTAACAAGAACTATTGACCCTTTGGGGAGGCTTCATTTCTGAGAGATCATCTCTCACAATTCCCCCTCTTATTTCTTACAATTTGAAGCCTCCTCACACCCACTAAATCTTCCTGAGAATACCCAAATACACTCATTAGGTATTTAACAATTTCCCCCAAATTTACAATTTAAGAGTTTTAGAAATACAATATAATTTCAGATAACATCAACGGCATTTCCATATTATTACAAATACAAATTATCACTCTTATTACTCTTGGTACCCTTAACAATTACATTAAATAATAATTATTTCACTCTGGGATAGTGAGTCCAGCCTTTCTCTGGTTCGACAGCAGTGTCAGTGGTAAGGAGGATCTGGTATGTGCCTTCCCAGGCGGCAGTCATCTTTTCCTCTCTCCATGTTTGGATCAACACCCAGTCTCCAGGCTGGAACTTATGGACTGGAAACCCTAAAAGGGGTGTTTTAGCAATGATTCCTTTCTTCTGTAGAGAAAACAGCTAACTTGCCAAAGCCTGCACATATTCTCTAGGAATTAATAACAAACTTCAATACACACCTAAACACCTTGGTGACTTTTGGTTCACATCCACCCTCTGAGGTGGTTACCTTGCAAAATCTACCTTAAACTAAAGAGGTTCCTACCTTGTAACCTCACAACTAAAGAGATACACAATCTTGTTCCACAAACTTGTTTAGCCTTCTCAAATTGTACATATAAATAAGGTCCTGAGATGACTACAAATTCAGATCAAAACAGCAAGATCTCATATACTCAATATGGTGCTCACATCTTTTATTGACCACTTGCTCTGATCCAAGAAATCTACGATAAAAGAAAAATGCAGGGACATATGATATGCCAGATATGACAAGATAGAACATCCTCAGCTCTGTTTGAATTCAGATAAGAGTCACAGTTCTCCAGTCATGCAGTATCAATTCCATATCATAGCCAGACTGAGGAAGAGCAGGTGGGAAACAATCCTTCTCAAAGTAATACCATGGGGAAGCTGAGCCAGGAGCATCCCATCCTAGAGTGAGGCTAAAATTGTCCTCACGGCTTTTTCACAGATGCAGACCTCTACCTGTTAACAGTGCAGGATCACTCCCTCTGAGTAGCTTGTGGCATTTCCCTCAGATACCGATTTAATACAGACAACTATACCCAAATTCAAACTCAGAACAAAATTAGGTATAGTCCCAAGAGCCTTTTACCTCAGATAGCGAGTTTCACTAATCACAGCTTAAAGTCAGAATTTTACTCCCATGGAGTTGCAATAATCAAGAAAAATTTACCAGGACTAACATCTTTTCTTCTCAAATTTAAACTTGTCCTGGTGTAAAAGCCAATGATTAGAATCATTTCTATCTATTTTATATATACTTGCAACTTCTCAGCAAGCCAAGTTCATTGCTTAGGAACTGCAAGTTCTTTCGTCGGGGCAGATGAACTCTGCTTTGTCTGTTCCTTCTTACTTTTCTCTACCCTGGTCACAGATAATTTTTGGGCTGTTTCCAGTAACCCATCTAAAAGCCTGTTCTGACAATTCTCCAACTTTTGCAGCTCTTTATAAATATCTGGCCAGGAGTTAGTTACAAAGTATAAACTTTGTGCAGTGGAATCATCAAGTTCTAACCCCCAAAACTTCCTCATGTTCTCCTTCAGCCTGTCTAAAAAGGCAGAGGGAGTTTCCTCTTTTTCCTGTTTGATCCCCCTCAAGTCACGCTCTGGCTTTTAGGGACAGCTTTTCTAATTCCCTGTATTATCATCTCTCGTAATTTCCTCACGTTCTTTCTATGGGCCAGACTGTTACAGTTCCAATTTGGGCCTACAAGGGGGAACTTCTCTTCTCCCTTCAGTTCCCCTTGTGCTATCAGGTGGCCAGCATCCCAGGCCTTCACTGCCACCCTCAGAATCTGATCTTGTTCTTCCCCTGTGAATAAGGTATTGCTACCCTTCTCTCCTCAAATATACAAATTTGGACCCAAAAGTGATTAAACTGTTCTGTGACCCCAGAGGGGTCTTCTATCAGTTTCTTCTTATCCTTTTTGAAATTCCTAGTCTCCGAACTATTGAGGGGAGCATTCACATACCCAATTCCTCCTTGTGCTAAAGGAACCTCTTTTAATGGGAACTCCTTGGTGGTGGTAGAAATAGGTAGCAGAAAGTTCTCTGGGTCTTTGAGTAACTGCTTTAGTTCTCGGCAGAGGGGGCGTGCAGTGCCACGGCTTCCCCCAGAGCAATCAGGTCTTCCCAGGGAGGAGCTATTCTTGGTGTCTTTGCCTGCTGACCTCCATATCCCAAGGAGGACTGTTTTGAATGGGCAGTTACACAGTAATCAATTAACAATCAACTTAGTTAACAATCTAAGAAGTGATAGTCAAATTGTTTTAGCTATCAGCTCTTCTTTAATTACAGGTGAGGGTGGAAATACCTGGTTTCTAACTGGCAGTTATCAAACACTATAAGACAGGGTTAGCAGGGCTGACAAAGTAATAGAACTGGTCTTACACAATTTTCCCACTGTCCTCTAATTTCTTTCAGGTCACTTTAATAACACCCAAATTATGAAAAGCTAATCGACATAACAATACAGAAGTTGATCAATTTGAAACAATACTAGAGATCTAAAACTTGAAATAGACACACTACCAATCAGGTGGTTCCAATTCTGTTGACTATATTTCCAAATGTCCTTACGTAGCTAATTAAGGAATAGTTGTTGACACTTTTAGTGTCTGCCCTCTGCTAGGCATTGTGTTAGGCACCTTCCAATCATCTAATGACAAATTTCAGATCCATACATTTTCCCAACTTACCTTAGTGCCAAACAGTGTAATAAATTCTGACTTAAGCATTAAATTAAGAACATCACATTTCATTTAAAATATTGCCAATTTGAATGAGTTAGGGCTTCTCGGGAAACATCATGGCCTTGGCAGCTGCCGAACCCAGCCACCCCCAAGAGGCCTCCCGCCCTGGGTACAGGCCCTGGCTGCCCTTAAATTACCTATTGTTTCTGTTCCGGTACACACACACACACACACACACACACACACACACACACACACACACACAAAACAACTTTTCCCTTTTATGTGAGGCAGAAAAGATTAGGTGCTACTCAATCTGCCTTTCTTTCTCATCTGAGGGGGAAAAGGTTCCCCTTTTCTTTTTTTCTCTTTCCCTCCACATTCAAAACTTGGCCAGAGTTAGAATGGAGAGAGAGAGAGAATTCTACTTATTTTTTTCCAAAAGTTTCCAAACCTTTTACTATTAAACCCCCTATTGACACTGTTCTTTCCACCCATAAACTTTTTTGCCTTCCTTCTACCTACTTATCCCTCTGATGGATTTTGATTAAAGTCCCTTTAAAACTGCATGTATCTTTACGCAGGAACCTTCATTCACACCACACATACACAAACACAGACACAAAACAGACATAGGACAAATTGCAAACCTTCATTTTCTTTTCATTTTTCCCTTTATATTTTGGTAGTTCATCCCAATTACTAAGTCTAGATCCCAAGGGACTATCAGCCAGCACATCTGGTAACTTTTCCTGTTTCCACCCAATTTTGAATTTGATTTCCCCATCCTCCCGAATGACCACTTTACCTACTCAAAGAATCTAGGCAGGCTCCTAGGGCTTCCCCTTGTGTGGGACAGACACCACCCACTCAAAATAAAAACAAAGACTTAGATACCTTGACAGCAGAAAGGAGTTTATTGCTTTCTCATGAGAAACGGTACTGCCCCTAGTCACCATTGCTGGCCAGGAGAGTACTAGTTGGGAGCCTCACACTTGGCTTTTTATCCCCTAACGTGATGCCCCTTCCCACTCTGTTACCCCTTTCTCCTTCGACTGGGTACTCAGGGTGTACATTCTAAACGCGGCAGCTAATACCCTATAGAAGCAAACATGCCCATGTTTGGACTAGATGCATATGTGTACTAGGAAGGAGAAGCGACCAGGCAACCAAGCTCCTCTACCCATGCTGACGTGGTGCTGGAGAAATAGAAACGTTTGGGGAAAATGCAAACTGAACTCAAGGCTTTCTGGAGGAAGGAAACTTAGCCCTGTGGGAACTGCACTGCAGGCCATCTCTCACACTCAGGCAGAGTGCAGGAGAGAGATAGGAGTGTAGCAGGGATCTAAGAGTGTAGCAGGGAGATACTAATGAGGGAACTTCACTGTGAGCCATCCCTCACAATCCCCCTTGTCGTTTATCCTGTTCCCTCACCATTGTTGATAAACTTCTTCTATCATGTCTTCCTCGTTGCCTCCTTCACTTCCTTATTCTCTTTCTCATCTGAATTCTTCCCCCTAACCATCACCCTTTTAAGTCAATATGGGAAGGATTGATCTATGCATTGACAAATCAAAGGGGCAGTGCCCTTTACAAATGCAGATACACAGACCCAAAAGAAAACAATAATGCAATTGTCCCTTTAAGATTCAAAAAGTCTTTTCCTATACAGCTGTCTGGCAGGGAACATTGTCAATGAAGTCCTCTGGTCCTTGGTATTTGTTCCAGCCATCTCCAGCACAGGATCTTAGCATCTTCTTCTTCTTGTCTTCTTGTAGGAACTCGCTTTCTGTCCATTCTCCTACAAAAGTGACCTTAGCACAATTTTAAGTTACCATTTCTCATCCTTATAACCTTGATCATTTTTACCAACTCAAAACTGGAACCATGGCCAGTAGTCATGTTTAAGAAATTCACATCAGAATCCAGTGTCTTCTACTTTACATTAATCCATTATTAATTTCCTCAGCAGGAGGATGAGATTTCACTAAGTAATTAATAACAGGCACCAGTACATACATAAATATATTAAATAATCAATTTTGATACAGTACATATAAAATCTTAAAGTTTTAGTCATGCCGTGTTTCTTTGATGGCGTTTACAAAATAAACCACAAGCACTCATTTTTTTGGACATTATTAATTGTAACAAAACTTTAGACAAATATGATAGTAACCAAATAACAAAAATAACATTCTCACAAGCCCCTGTCCTAATTGTCTCCATACTATTACCAAGAATTAAAAGACCTTAACTCATACAGAACACACACAGGAACACTAGTCCCAGCTCTATAGTAACCTAAGATGTTCCATAATCAATTATTTTAGTAAATTTGTTACTGTACTTACAAACCCTTCTGATTATAGAAACTTGCCACTAAGAGATTAGAGACTTAAAGCAAGGGAACAATATTTCCCCAACTTCCTGTCAACTCCAGGCAGAGTGTTATGTGAAACTGCAAACTGCATTGAGCCAGACTTAAAGTCTGCCAAGTTTCAGTTAACGAATCAAGTCAAGACAGTCTCACCTCAGCACATGCAGAACAGTTGCCCTCTCAACCTTCCCAAGAAAGCATACCTGCAGTTCATATTTGCCCCTCACACGGCTGCTGGCATCATGGATCAGTGGCTCAGACAGCTGGAGTTAGACTCAGAAATAGTTAGTCATTAGTCCCATTATGTCTTCAAATAGCAAGTTCCAATAATCAGTTTAAGATATGACTATAATCTCACATTACCTAAGGAACATCTCCAAAGAGAGCCCTAAATAACTTGCATTCATTTCTACCCTTGTTCATAAAACCCTACTAAGCTGGCGCAAAAGTCCTTAAGTAACACAAATTCCAGAGTATTATCAAGAAACTAAATTCCTAGTTATCACAGAATCCATAAATATCACAAAGTTCTTTAGTCAAAAGGTGTTGTAATAGAATCTCACATTGGGAACAGTCAGAGACTGATTACAGGAAAAATACTACTGCTCTTAGAATCCTTTTAAACAAAGGGAACATCTTAAGGTGAGTCTTAAACAGTTTGCATAAATTTCTGCACATGTTCAAGTTCTAGATAAAAATATTGTTAGATTTCCCAGTAAGATAACACAAAAGAGCTCATATCTTGTACTGACTACTGGCTCTCATCATAGAAACTTACTATAGAAGGCAAAAGAGCAGGGACATGTGACATACCAAATATGACAGGATAAAACATCCTTAGCTTTGTTTAAATTCAGATAGAGTTACAGTTCTCCAATCATGCAGTATCTGTTTCTCCTCATAGCCAGACTCAGGAATAGTCAGGTGGGAAACATTCCTTTCCAAAGGAACATAATGGGGAAACTGAGCCAGGAGGATCCCATCCTAGATTGAGGCTAAGATCGTCCCCTCGGCTTTACAGTACAGGATCACATTCCTTTGAGTGGCATTTCTCTCAGATACTGATTTAATGCAGACAAGTATACCCAAATTCAAACTCAAAATAAAATTAGTTATAGTCCCAAGAGCCTTTTACCTCAAACAGCAAGTTTCACTAATCACCGCTTAAAGCCAGATACAGTTAATTTTACTCTCATGGAGTTGCAACAAGCAATAAAGATTTACCAGGACTCACATACATAAGAGATTTCACTTTACCTCTTTCCTTCTCAAATTCAAACTTGTCCTGGTGTAAAAGCCAATCATTAGAAATCATTTCTATACACTTGCAAATTCTTAGCATGCCAAGTTCATTGTTTAGGAACTGCAGAATCCTAACAAGTTCTTTTCTCAGGGCAGATGACCTTGCCCACACAGATGGTTTCTAGGGACCTTGGTAAGTTTACAAAATAAGGAGAATTGACATGGACCTCAGAGAGGGCTGATACTGGTGCCCTTGAATGGGCAGAACCAAGCTGATAAGGCTTTACACAGTCCCCTTCTTTTCACATACAGTAATTAATTAACCCTTTTAGGTTTTAGCATTAAAACAGTAACCCCAAATAACTTAGTTAACAATCTCACAAATTTCATAAATGATAGTAAAATGATTTTAACTGAAAATTCCCTTTAAATAAAGACAAAATTTGGAAATTTTATGATTTTTTCTTAAATTACAATACTTCAAAATACTATAGTACATTGTTAAATAGAATGATTTAAAAGTTTCCTAACCCATTCATCATTTTTTTTACAGTACAGTTCTTAACGTAACAACACTTAGATTATAAGAGAAATTGCTTTTCCAACAATACAGATGATACAGTTGTTTCCCAAATTATGCAATAAAGGAAAATTTTAGAAATACAACAATACCATAAACAACTATCATCTATTTAAACTTTAAAACCAAAACTAATTAATTACCACTCTGGTGGCTCTACAAGAATTGGATGTGTTCCCAAATTGCCTTAGACAGAGAATCGTTCATTTCATCACCATTGACATAAACTTTACACAGAAGAAAATCCACATAAAGTTAATGAATGTGAAGCAATTATATTTAACTAAAAACAGTTTACATTCAGATAGCATTTGTTTTATGCCAAGCATTGTGCCAAGCACCTTTACAATCATGTGATCTTTGTAATATCCCTGGGAATGAATTCCACCACCATCCCCTTACTGAACAGTAAACTAAAGTCAATAGAACTTTCTGGGGCCATATAGTTAATAAATTTCTTAATGCCAAATAGCAATATGTACTTTTAAAAGTATACAACTATACATTTCTCAGTTCAGTACCCTTGTCCCTTTATAAAGGAATATTATCCACCAATTCATATATTGCTTCAATATTTCAGTTCCGTATTCATGTCCACATTGTCTTGCAAAAGTTTTACAAACATTATGGAATCACCTGTTGTAATCAGGTCAGTTTAAAATGTGCTGGGCCAGTGATCTAACTACTTCTTTTTGGCCCAGGAGAAAGAAAAGCAAGCTTAAAGAATTTGAATCGATGCTGACAAAGTACGATCAGCTTTCCCTCCAGGAAGACACCTCTGGAGCTTGATAATTAATTGAACAGTAATAATCATAACTCACAATAACCAATATCTTTACCATAGCCAGTATCCATATTAGATTTAATGGAACCCACCCAAAAGGTGGGTGGACATAATTCCTTCCATCTCTCCATAACTTTGTCTGTTGGTTTTTAAATTAGTCTATCAGCCTTTCACTCTAAGCTGCCTGCTCAAGATTTTTGTTTACTACTTACTTTAGTGCCAAATAGTAAAATAAATTCTAACATATCTTAAGAATTGAATTAGGAGTGACACATTGCATTTTTCATACTTTTTTTAAAAATACAACCAGAATGAATTCAATTTCTTTCTGGTTGGGTCCTATTACACAAAAACTTTTCTCTTTTAGGTAAGGCAGAGAACAGTTAAAGGCTTATTTAGCCTGCCTCCCTTTGATCTGAGGGGGAAAGATTCACCCTCCTTTCCTCCTTATCTTTCTCTCTTCTACATTCAACAACTTGGTCAAAGTTGGAATGTGGGAGAGAGGAAGAGAATATTGTCCAACAACTCTTCAAGAGTTTCTAAACCTTTTACTTTCCAAACCTCTTTTCATGCTGTACAAATAAATTATGCCTTCCTTAAACTTTCTACACATACTCTTCTCTCCTACATGCTTAAACTTTCTTACCTTTCCTTCTACCTTCTTATCCCTCTGAGGGACTTTGATTAAAATCCATTTAAAACTGCACATAGTCCAGCTGCAGCCTTGGGATGCTACCTGGCTGCAAAGGGCATCAAGTTACACAGGACACTCACTCACACCACACAGACACAAACACAGAAACAGATACAGACAGAAAATGACAGGGAGAATCCAAAAGCTCGGAGAGAATTGTTAGAAATCCCTGCACAATTTAGGCATCGCCAGCCCAAACTAAGCAGCGATATTTCATCAGGTTTCTTTTCTCTTGTCTTTCCCTTTATATTTTGATGACTCGTTCCAATTCTGGAGTCTACTCCCAGGAGGGCTATCTTCTGGAATGCTAGGAAAATTCTCTCTGCTAGCTGTTTTGGACTGTTCTTTTCCCATGTTTAACAAGTTCTTGTCCTTCCCCAAGGACTCACTCGATGTGGAGGCACAGGTACCAAGACCTTCCCTGCCCCCTCCCTGGTCACCCAGATGCTCACCAGATCTTGCTCCAAAAAGTATCTCAGGGCTCCCTGGATCTTTCGTCTGGGTTATGTGCGCACAACTTATGTGATCGTCCAAAACTCAGTTCTCTCTCTTCTCTCTGTCTACTGTCTTTGCTAGCACCGTTGGAACTCTGTTTGCTTTTGTTTCTGCTTGCAGGTATCTGTCTTTCTTCGGGTCCATTCCTTAAAAGGGAATGGAAACTCCCAAACCACTCCACAGACTACTGGTAAGTGGCCAGTGGGGGCCTGTCCTAGGACTGGCTGGGAGGCCCTTTCCCAAGTAAAGGGATCCCAGAGAGCCCCCAACTGTGTGGGACAGAGACCACCCACTCAAAATAAAAACAAAGACTTGAAAGATACCTTGAAAGCAGAAAGGAGTTTATTGCTTTCTCATGAGAAAGGGTACCGCCACTAGTCACCATTGCCAGCCAGGAGAGTATGAGTTGGGAGCGGTACCCTGGGCTTTTTATCCCCTAACGCGATGCCCCCTCTCACTCTCTTACCCCTTTCTCCTTTGACTGGGTACTCAGGGTGTACATTCTAAAAGCAGCAACTAATACCCAATAGAAGCAAAAACATGCCCATGTTTGGACTAGATGCACATGTGCACTAGGAGCTAGGAGCAACCAGGCAACCAAGCTCCCCCACCCATGCTGACCTGGTGCTGGAGAAATAGAAACTTTTGGGGGAAATGCAAACTGAACTCAAGGCTTTCTGGAGGAAGGAAACTTAGGCCTGTGGGAACTGCACTGCAGGCCATCTCTCACACTCAGGTAGAGTGCAGGAGAGAGCTAGGAGTGTAGCAGGGAGATACTAATGAGGGAACTTCACTGTGAGCCATCCCTCACATCCTCAGGGGACTTCAATTCTCTCCATGTGTTATGGACCTCTCTGCTTAGACTCTGGGAAACCTGGTTACCCAGAGGGTTGCCGGTCTGGGCTTGCGACACCTTACGGGCATCCCTGCTGGGTTCCAAGCCTTCCCAGACCTGGGTCTGTGCCCACAGACTTACATGACTGAAAATTTCCTTCACTTCACATGGGTGGCCATGGTGGTCTTCTAGTTACCAGTGCTGCAGAACTTTCATTTTGCTACTCTGAGATTTCCCTTCGGGCTTTTCCCTCCTCAGCTGAGACCTGGAGGCCACCAGTAAAGACTGGCATCGCCTGCCCCTGAATTAAGGGAGTCCCCAAAAAGGGGGTGAAATCCCGGAGGATTTCCCACAACCATGTGGGACGTGAAGACCCTTACCAATAAATTCCGGAGACTCAGATGTAGCAAAGAGAAAGATTTCTTTATTAGCTTTCTCAAGAAAGGGCACCCTCCCTCTCCCTAAAATGGCTCTGGTGGAAGAGTGCAAGAGTGTGCTTAGCAAGAAAGATTATAGAGACCCCTAACCCCACTCCCCCTCCCTCTCAGTCCATTGATGCAAGCCTTGAGGACACAATCTGTTTGAGGAAATCTACCCAGCAACAGAGAACAGAAACCAGTTTCACAAACTTGCCTGGAGACAAGGAAAGGCTGGAAGTTTCCCAAGAGCAAGCAGTTCAGGTTGGGGAAGGGCAGTTATTTTTGTTTGCTTAGAAACAGGGTCTGAGCGGGGGAGGGTTTTGAAAGCAATATAGGGACTTATTAACAAGAACTATTGACCCTCCGAGGAGGCTTCACTTCTGAGAGGTCATGTCACATCCCAATTTGTTTCAAGCTGTAATGTGTGTGTATTCATATCTTTTTGTTGTATTCAGCATGTGGAGCTAAGTACATTAAACAAACATATAGATAGATATATATATGTATGTATACAAATATATATGTATACTTTTTTTAAAGATGTTACTGAGAATAATGAATATCGTGCAAAAAGTCATCGTAGTCTCAGTGAATCACCCACTCTTACCCTTCACTCACTATACAGTGCTAGAATCATCTCTGTTGCATTCATCTTGCAAATTCCTTAGGCTAAGGACAGTATTACATTAATAGTCATTAGGATAATATAATTCTTCTAGGATATAGTAGGGATGTGTTAGAACTATGGGCTTGAGCTAGGCTTTGATTGAAGGTTGGAGAGGAGATGATTTGGACAGGGTAGGACAAAGTGGTATGTGGCAATGAGGGTTGGGGGCATTTTGGGGCACTGGCCACCTCACCCCCACCCCCAGGAGAATGCTGAAAAGGAAAATGGAGGACACTAAAAATGTAGATTGCTGAATTACAGCACCAAATTTCCTAGGGATACCTGGCCTGTTAAATCCATTCTTTTGCCCTCTTCAGGGTCAGTCCCAGTAAAGACAAACAAAGTTAAATATTTCACCATTTTACCTCAATCAAGTATAACCATGTTGAATAACACTCAGAGCAAAGAATCTTTCTTGGAATGATCCCAAAGAGACCAGCACACACTGAGTTATAATGGAAAGCCCAGTTGGAACAATCCTATACTGAATTACATGTGGGTGCTGACACATGGATACATTTTAAACAGGGATGAGCCCATGCTAAGTTGAGAAGGATATAAAGCTTGTCTTCAAGAACTCTCACGTTTTTGACGTTTCCCCTCACCTACATTTTTTGTCACCTTCCTTCCTCTTGAAGGGGATGCCTCGTGGCTCTCTACCACCTAAGGGATTGTCATTAAGCTTCTCACTCAAGTGTGCCCTCCTAGACACAATCCCTGTTTATGTATTATGCAATCCCCAGATTGAATTATACATTTGTCCCTTCTCATCCAGGAAATTTTGCAAGACTGGCAGATTTTGTTCTTAGGAACTGATCACTTTGAACAAAGATATAAATGACTGATGTCACTTCTTTCAGATATCACTTGTTTTAGCTGTACAGGCCTATCCTCACTTAAAAGGCACCTTTTGTTCTGGCCAGAAATTCTGAAGGTCTTCCACCTTCATATGCATTCTTTTGTGAAGGCACAGTAGGCCATCTTTTGCCTCATTGCTTACCAAACTTAATCACTGAATGGGTGGTGCCTCAGAGAAACTGAAACTTGGGAAGGATCTTAGCTTAGAAAGGTCAAGGTCTTTTACTCCATCTGGTGCTGCCTCCAGTGGTCCTGACCTATGTGTTGCTCAGAACTCTGATGACTGTGGTGCAGAGGGTTGGGCTGATGACTTTGCACAGCTCTGTCTTCCTTAAATCCAATTCACTTGCACATCAAAATATCACCCCCCAAATCAGCGGTCCTCTTCTAGAATGAAGGATGAACAAAAATCAATTCCTATAACCAAATTGTATAGGTTAATGTAATAATTCATACATATATATGTATATATATATATATATATATATGAAATTCATGTGTTATTTATATATTCTAATATATGTACCACTAGGTGGCTATATATACATATGTACATGTATAAGTACATAGGTAAATATATATATATAGATACACATATATATGTTCATAGGTAAATATATATATATATATATACACACACATACATATATACACACTTATGTATGTATAAATACAAGGTACTGCAACAGTTACAATCTAAACACTGTGTTTTCGTCATCTTTTTAGAAGATGCTTTTTAGAAGCAAAACCCACCTTCTTGGCTCCAAGCAGGCCAGGTTGCACAGTTCCATTGAGGGAGCTCCTAGGAGAACTTGCTAAATAGTGAGAAAGAGATTGCAGTGGAACCTTTCTGAGGAAATTTTGTGGACTCTACATGGACCTTGTGGCCTCCTTCCCATTGACATATATATTGTCTCCATGCAGAACCAGCTGTATCATCCAGAGCATCCTTCCTGTTATGTCTGGAATGGAAGATGAATTTTCAAACCAACCAGACACAAGAAAGTCTGTTACTAACCAAAGAAAAGGGCTATGTCAGATACTAATTGGAAAAATTAGGCCTTTCTTTTCACATTCATCTAGGAATAACAGTGCAGTGGTGGATCAGGTACTCTGAATTTTTTTCCATCTACTTTTCACACTCTTATAATGTATGCCACCGTGCAAACTTGCTTGGGGTTTTAGCATATGCTGTCAATGAAAAAGAAAAAAAAATTCTGTTGGATGTCTATCTCCCCATAATTAATGCGGCTATAGGTTTCACAAATCCTTTTCTTCACATTTTCCAGGAAAACTCACTAGACTTGAATCCTAGCCCCTAGCAACTCTGAAGAAATTAAAAATGAAAGATTTTCTTCTAATGGAAATTAAAATAGATTTAATTTTATTTCAGTACTTACGGTGTGTTTTATGGCTTCCCACAACTGTAGAAATAGTCAGTTAATACTGATTCATTAAAGTCATGAATATATTTCATGACTCATATTCTAAACAGAATGGTCTAGAACTCATTAACAAAATGTCCCTTTGACAAGAAGCAAGGAAAAAGGGAGAAAAATGCTGAAAATGTTAACTCTACTCCTCACCCTCTTAAGAGAAAGGTCAGTGACCATTGTACTCTATGGTTACTAGTAAATCAGAGAAACTGTACGTACATGTTCATTTATAAAAAAATATAAGTCAATGTAAATTGTTCTAATTCTTTTATATAATCTAGGATTGTACTAGAAGAAGGATCATCCAGTATTAGTCCAAGCCACCAGGAAGAGATAACACACAGCTTTTATTCCCTATGCCTTGAAAAAGGATTAGATTAAGATTCAAGAAGATTGAGGTTTAAATCCTGGCACTGTTAAGAACTTCCTGTGTGACTTTGAATGTTTGCTTGAAAAACAGATAATTTAGGAGAGATATTTTTAGCTAATTTAAATATTTAAAGGATTGTCATCAGAAACTGGTGTCCTACTTAATGCCAAAGGGAAGAATTAGGAAGCCACAAGGTGACATATTCTGATCTAGTACAAAGAGAAACTTCATGACAATTAGAACTTTCAAAAGAAGAATGGGCTACCTTTGAGGTAGTGAGCTCCCTGTCACTAGAAATCTTCAGGCAAAGTGTAGATGATCCCTTGACAACATTATTGTTGAAGGCATTCATGCGTGAGATAGGAATTTGATTTAATCCTCTCTTAGCTCCTCAATAATTCAAAGTTTTTGAATGATTCTTCATTTGGAGGCGTCATAATACAGAGGAAAGTATACTACTCAGTCTTAGTCTTAGGAGACCCAGTTTAGAATCCCAGTTCTGCTACTGTGTGACTTTTTCTTTGTCCACAAAATGGTGATCTCTAAATTCCCAAAAGTTCCACTTTTCAGTGTCATTTGTTCAGTGTTATAGATGAAACATTTTTCTCTTTTCTCTTTCCTTCTCTCTGTCTCTTTCTTCCCTTCTTTCTCTCCCTCTCTTCTCTCTGCTCTTATTGATATAAAAACCAGCTATTAACAGAGGGAAGGCACTAGAATTAAGAACTTACAGGAATGTCTTATTGAAGGTGGGATTTTAGGTAGAACTTTAAGGAAGCCAGGAAAACAAGAAATGGCTATGAAGAGGGAGAGGATTCACTGGTACAACCAGCGAAAATGCGTAGAATTGAGAGGTAGAGTTTCTGCTTTGAGGAACAATAAAGAGGCCAATGTCTTAGGAACTCAGAGTACAGGGAGAGCCTTCCATATTTCCTTCCTTCCTTCCTTCCTTCCTTCCTTCCTTCCTTCCTTCCTTCCTTCCTTCCTTCCTTCCTTCCTTCCTCCTTTCTTCTTCCTTCCTTTTTTCCTCCCTTCCTTCTATTCCTTCTCTCTCTCTCTCTCCCTCTTTCTCTCTCTCTTACTCTCTGTTTCTATCTGTCTCTGTCTGTCTGTCTCTTTCTCTCTCATTCTCTGTCTCTCTCTCTCTTCTCTCTCTCTCTCTCTCTCTCTCTCTCTCTCTCTCTCTCTCTCTCTCTCTCTCTCTCTGTCTCTCTCTCTCTCTTTGAAATAGATTTTCATGGTCCTTGTACCCCAATAGGTCTGTCTAGATAGACACACTCACTTTCCTGTCAACTTAAGATAACCAGCATTTATTAAATGCCAGGTATGTGTCAGTCACTGTGCTAAGCATGGGGGATTCAAAGAAAGGGAAAAGACAGTCCTCTGCCCTCAAGGAGCTCCCAGTTCTAATGGAGGAGGAAACAAGCAAACAACTATGTATACACAAGAATAACATTTCATCTCGTTTCTCAAAAAGGAGGTAAAGACCCTTTGCTGACAGTCATGGTAGCACTGTTTATTGGGGACCATTAATATGTCTAAGGACTAATGCTAGATTAGTAGGGAAGAATCTTGGTGTTACTTGTTACCCATTTGAGTGACTGCAGTGGGGTGGTCTTTTTTAGTTCTATCCATAAGGCTGGTGGTAAAGGCTCATGCACATAGGCTGCAATTTCTCTTTTCAGTCTCCTTTTGATTCACCCCTTGAAGCAATTTCCTCTATGCCCCATGTGCCTTTCAAAAGAACGGCCAACCCAGTTCATAAGGACCATGCAGGACAGCTGGGGAAAGGCAAGAAGACTCTTCAGACAGAGGTGTGTGGATCGTTTACAAACAGAGTTTTTAGGGGAAATTCTTGCTCAGTAAATGTGACAGAAATATATGCTGATTAGTGGGTAACCCGGAACATGTTACCCATTTTTTTTTACTATACGGCTGGCAGTGTACATTCTGACCATGGTTTCAATAAGATCCAAATCTCTCTCCAAGAAGAAGCTTAGGGTTTTGTGAATGGTAAAGTGGCATTTCAGGTAGACTGCCATACACTAGAAAATGAGCAAGCTACTTCTTGGCAGGCATGGACCAAATACAACCAACCAATGATTATATGAGGCTTTAATTTTCTTTTAAGTTGTCCCCAAAGCTATTAAAGTGTAAAACTGCATCAAGACTTTTGGGACACCCTGTATGGAACACTATGTAACTCTGCTACAACTTTGTACAGTAGATAACATCACCTACTTTGACATATTAGGAAACTGAGTCTCAGAGAGGTTTCAGTGACTTGCCCATGATCTCACATTGGTTTGTGTTAGAACTCGCCTTTCTGACTCCATACCCAAGACTCATCTGTGGTAACAAGCTGTCTCTCCTCACCAGTTTGAGCAAAGTAAACAATGAATGTGAGGTAGTTAGATGAGCTCTTCTCCCCAATTCCCCCTGGAAAGGATGAACTCTCACTTTCAAATGTCAACTGTATATCAAACATCTACTTGCGTCTCTGAATGCTTTATCATGGAAAACAGTGATATCAACAAATGGAAAAACAGCAACAAGAAAGCATTGTGCCTCTTGTTCCCTGTTGTATAAAGATCCAGGCTGATACATACATTAGTGTCCATTTATACTGTTGGGCCATTTCGTAGTGCCAAGACCTTTGGTGGGGAGAACTTTCTTGTCTGGCTCTTAAGCAAGTGTGATTACTGAAGAGATGGGGCTTTAGTACCTGGAGAAGTAGTGGACAGGTCCCATCTCCTTCCTGGGTTGGTATCTGGGATGATGGCTTCAGAGGCTGGGCTTGGAAGTCGGCCAGGTTGGTCTAGAGAGTTTTTTTCACTCTATGGGTTCTGGCCTGACTGGTCCCTTAGTGGCAGTTGGTGAGCTGGTGGTGGTGGTGAGGAAGGTGGCCCCTTCCTCTACAATGATGGCTCCTCTCATTTCTGGCTTCAGGACCTGTGCTAAAGCAGGATCAGTGTTCTAGGAGACAGTGATATTCCTAGGGCCCTTGGGTTCAGCATCCTTGGCTATTTTCATCAGAGTCTCATGGGAGGTTGTGTTGGAAGTTCTGGGGGTGACTTGATTCCCCTGGCACATACCACCTTCTACCTCTCTCTCCAGGTGCCTTCCTGCTTTAGTTATACTGGCTTGCTTGCCTTGGAAGTGTCAGTTGGTTGGCACTTGGTGGAGACGACTTGTCCCATCTTGATAGAAGCTGCTTCCCTGGATGATGGGGGACTTGAGGATTTCCAGCCAGTTTACAAATCTTTTAAGTTCTATGTGTGCAACACCTTTTTCACATACCCATTCCTCTACTGTATAGTTCCACCACCATGACATCAGGGAGGTGAGGCCATATGTCACTGTGATCTTTGAGAATGGACGACAAACAACACTATTTCCACTACATCCTTTCTGATGCAGACTTCAATTATCACCTGCCTAGAGAAGTAGAGTATTTTCTGACAGGTCCTCTGTTCTCAGTTATGTTCCCTTCCAATCTCTCATTCATACATCTGCCAGATATCTTCTTTGGCCCATAGATCTGCTCATTCCACACTTCTCAAAAACCATCAGCATCTTCCTATTGCATACCAAGTGAAGGTGAGACTCCTTTCCTTAGGCTTTCGTCTTTTCCAAGCCTTTAAGGTCCTCAGTTATCTGGCACCACACTCAGTTTTCAGTCTTACCATATGCAACTTCTCTCCATGTACGCTGTATGAAATCCTGGATAGCCCATTTGTGCCAGAAGCAGGCAAAAGCTGGGTATGGAGAGCAAAGGAGGAAATCAAGATAGACATCATTGGGAGATCAGTATT
Organism: Phascolarctos cinereus; assembly: GCF_003287225.1. NCBI lineage: Eukaryota > Metazoa > Chordata > Mammalia > Diprotodontia > Phascolarctidae > Phascolarctos > Phascolarctos cinereus. The sequence goes on along the minus strand of NW_027556246.1, from coordinate 24,439 downwards.
CTTAATGATTCTAACTTCCTCAATACTGCAAAAACTCATCTTTTCACACTAGTATTCTTGCCAGTGATGCTCTATGGCCATAGGCCATGGCAGACAGCAATCTTGGAAAAACCAAAATGGCAGGAATCCCAAAGAACGAAGGAAATATATGTGGTGAATGTAAGTTCTGTCCTCTGTAATGTATTACTAACAAGGGCTTGGCTGCATGATGTACCAGGAGAGACACCATTTCATGTACAGAGCACGGAAAGGAGGTAGGTTAGTCATGTGATGAGAACCAGGCATAACAAACATGGACGACTCAAGTGCTACACTAGTAAGCATGAAATATTAAATTTCAATTCATCATACATTTATTGAGCGCACTTACTGGGTGCCAAGTATTGTGTAGGTGCTGGAGATACAAAGGGAAAAATAAGAATCTCCCTGTCCTCAAAGCACTTATGTTCTATTGCAGTATACAATGTGTACATCGTTAAGGAATATTAAGGGTTGCCTTAGCTTGTCTTTTTGAGTTGCCATATTTTCCAAAAGCCTGGACCCAGAGCATGCAGGAGGCCTTGACAGTGTCAAGGATGAAGGCCCAGTCTATATAGCTGTAGCTGCCCACTGGGCAGTTGGCAAAAGGACTGGAGTTGAGTATGACGCCTTTAGAACTGACCTTTACTTCAATGGGGTTCCCTGTCTATAACAGATCATAAATGTGGGCAATGTGCATTTTTTATTCACTTTGTTTTCCCATTGTTTATTGGTAAATTGTTATTATAAGCCAAGTAAAAGGCTGTGCCTGTTGCCTAAGAACAGTCGACTTCAGTAAAAAGACCTTCATCAGTAGAAAATGATACACTTTTTGACCATAGCAACCCATTAAACAGATAAAGGTACAAAATGGCCTTTATCACTTTGTAAGACCCCTTCTATATCTCACTGATGATAGCAGAATGTGATATGAATGTTATCCCATGGAAAATAGAAGCAACAGATTACAAAAGCATGTCATGGCCTTTAAAGAATAGTGTTCTTTGCTGTTGTGGAGTCCTTTCGGTCATGTCTGACTCTCTGAGATCCCAGAGGAATTTTCTTGGGCAAAGTTCCTGGAGTGGTTTGCCATTTCCTTCTCTAGCTCATTTTGCAGATGAGAAAACTAAGGCAAACAGGCTTAAGTGACTTACCCAAGGTCACATAGCTAGGAAGTAGCTGAGGTCAAATTGGAACTCAGACCCTCCTGACTCCAAGCCTGGCACTCTATCTGCTTTACCACTTAGGTGCCCAAAAGAATAATGTAAGGAGTGCTAAAAGCAAGATTGAGCTGGTAAAGGACAAGGAAGTTAGGGACAGAAAAAAACAAAGTCAAAACTTTTTAAAGTTATGCTGGGGAAAGAGGAGGACCAAAGCAGGAATAAGAAAGTCGTGTGGGTTGGAGGAGACAATGATAATAAAGAAAAGGGAGAAGATTTTCTGAGACAGAGGATTGTCTCTGGACTCACAGAGCCTGGTTTTTTATCCAAGAGTGTGTGTGCTGGTAAATGTTTAACAATCAGCTCTTCCCACCCAAAAAATATTCTCCCAGTGTACTTTTAAACGCAATCTCGATGATTAAAACGAGATCCATCATTTCTTAAGTGTGGACAATCAACAACACAATCAAGCCCTGATTTAGAGCATTCACTGATTTCCAAATTGTAAATGCCCACACTGAAAATTTAGCAGTGGGATCTTACAAGCTCCAGCACATTCCTGATTCCTATCCCACCTCTGCCACTTACTAATTAGAGGAGCTTGGGCAAGTCACTTACCATTTCTGGGACTTGTTTGTAAAAAAAAAAAAAAGGAGGGCTTGGCCTTTAAGGACCCTTCTACTTCTATGACCCTGCTGGATTTTTATTTTGCTTCTTGGAGGATAACCCTTTGCTGGAAGAGACCAAGAGTGTCTATTAAGGAGTGAAACCAGAGATGATAAATAGGAGGAGTACATACAGTTGTCTTTGAGGAGTTCACGGCACTAAGTCCAGACATGCTACATCCCAGGGTTCTGAAAAATGTGACTAATGTGACTGTTCAGCCATTGTCAGGAATGGGATTGTAGCCTGGGTGGATGGATCAATGATAATGAAGAAGAAAAGGATGGGAGAAGTTTCTTTGGCACTCAGGAAAGAACACTGGCTCTGGAGGTAGAGGACCTGGGTTCAAATTCACTCACATGCCCTTATTATTCCCCATGTGATCTTTGGCAAGTCACTCCACCACCTTTGGCCTTAAAGTTAGGGAGTAGGGGTCAAATGATCCCTGATATTTCCTCTACCAGTTGATCTATGATCTTTTGAATGATCATAGAGAATGAGAAAGAAACTCCAGCACTAGAGAACAAAGCAGATTACAAGGAATTTTAATCAACCAAACAAAGAAAAAAAGCATTTTCTTGTCTACCATTTGCTAGGTGTTGGGGATAAGACAAAAAACAAAAAAAACAAGAAACAAACAAAAAAACAGTACCTGCCCTCAAGCAGTTTATATTCTGTTAGAGGAAATGGTATGTACATTGATTAGGTGAATACAAGGTAATTTTGAGGTGGGAGAAAAATTAATCCCCCAGGAATCAGGAAAAGACTCATGTAGGAGGAGAAAATGGAGCTCAGTTTTGAAGGAAGCTAGACTTTCTAGGATCACCAGATGAAGATCATTCAATGCAACAAGAACAGTCTTAGCAGAGGTACAGAGATGGTAGAGGAAATGTGGGATGTGAGCATCAGCAGGCAGGCCAGACTGGCTGGAACATAGAGTGCTTGAAGGGGATGTGTAGTGAGCCTGGAAAGGTAGGCTGGAGCCAGATTGTAAAGATTCCTGTAAATGCCAGACACAGAAGTTTGTACTTTAACTTAGAAGCAAGAGAAGCAATGAGGGTGGGGAGGCAGGAAGAAAAGGAGCATTTATTAAGCACCACCTATGTCCCAGGTACTAAAGAGTTTATCTCCTTTGCTTCTCACATGAAACTTGGGAGGTAGGTGCTATCATTATCCCCACATTTTAGTTGAGAAAACTAAGGCAGATGGAAGTTAATTGACTTGCCCAACATCACACAGCTAGTAAGTGGGGTTTCCTGCTTCCATGCCCAGCCTTCTGTCCACTGGTTCTAGACAAGGGGCTGGGAGAGTTCACTTGGAGTGTGGCTGTTGGCAGGCAGGAATCGTACTGAATTCCAAAAGTTAACTCTCCCTTTCATTAGTTAGTTGCTGTGCTTTTCAATACCCATGCATGTAATATTGGTGTTATGTTGTCATTTGTGAAGCCATGAAAGAGGAAATGATTTTCCTCCCTATTTCTCTTAATGGTTTCAACTTTGAATTGTTTCCCCTTCCCTCAAGGTCATTTGTTTTATCATATCATAGAGTATTATATTTACTCAATATCATAGAATATTATACAGCAATGTAGCTTGTCTGCCCTCCCATGACCCCAGACTCACTGTCCCAACTCCCGCACACGTTGGTTGGACAGAGGTTCCCAGAGGGAGGCCGACTTCTTCTCTGCTAGGGTCCTAGGGGTGACCTTGAGGAACTGGGGTGGTTTTGTAGTACTATTGCCTCATTCGATGTGCTCCCCCAGCAATTATCAATGAGCCAGCCAGAGTTAATTGGATTGTAGAAAAAGGTACCTAAGGATGCGGTATACAGCGAGACTAGTTTTCATAAAACCACCCTTCCACGAAAGTCTGGACACAATTTCACACAAGTCCATACAAAAGCCAGGGTTCAGTGGGCTCCAACTCAGATAGTACAAGTGACCAAGGGCTGACACACAGTGCCTGGTGTCTTTTCTCCTTTGTGCATCCTCACGAAGCTCCCCTTTGGGGGGTTTTGGTCTCTGCTGGGCTCTCAGGGTCAGTGCCCTTGTGGGGTCTACTTTGTCTTGACTCTCTGGTGCAGATGCAGCCATCAGCCTCTATTACTCTGGGGATACGGCTACCAACAGCCAGTAAGAAGTTAAGCCAACTCCTGCAAACTTTTGAAGCTCACAAGGGTATTCTCTGGTCAAGGGGAGGGAGAGAAGACATAGACTCTCTCCTCTTTTCCCCATCTCACCTTCCCCCTCTGCCCCCAAGGGATTCCCTCCCAGGGTTCAGCTGGATCCTTTTGACCACCAGGCTGGCCTGATACTGGAATCTGCATTATCTGGTTATGTTATCCCAACCCCAGAGAGGTGACTGGTTCTCTTCAGCAACTGTGAGATATTTCCTGTCTGCTACTGATGTCAATGAGTTTGTATCCACTTTACCCCTTTTCAAGAGCTTTGTCTAGACATTATTCTCACTGACTCTACATCTTTGCTTCTGTATCTCCATCAAGTAGGCATTCTTCCCTGCTGAAGCTATCAGGGCACCTTTTCAGATACATTACTTGGGGTTGAGGCCTGTTGGACACCCCTCTTACAACAAGGTAAAAGAAAATGGAGTCTTGCAGCACAGCTCTTGGTTCATATTTTATTTGTTTAAAATGTGGAATGTTTCAGGATGGGCACATATGTTTAATACTCACGGATATGACCAGTTGTGACAAAGTTGGACTTTATGTTGATTTCCTTAGGGATAGGCAAGTTGTTTTTTTCCTGCTCAGATTGTAGCTTAAAGCTCTTATTTAACTTTCTGAATGCATATCCTCCAACTATGTCCCAATCTTCTACAAAGCTGTGTGGTGGTACCCGAGCCCTAAAAATAACACTGGGACTAAGTGTTTTTCAGAGAAAGCCACATGAGCAAATTAATTTACGGAAGTATACCAAATGTTTTCACTTTCTATGGATTGTAAATTTCTAGAGGACATATATAATTCATGTTTCTCTATAAATGTTCTTCAGTAGGTTAAAGGAATATTGCATAGTAGATAGAACACTGGTCTTAAGTCAAGGAGACCTGGGTTTGAATCCTGCCATTGAGCCAGACTAGCTGTGTGACCATGAGCATGTCAGCTAAACATCTCTGAGCCTCAGTTTCCTCATCTGTAAAAGAGGGATAATCATATCTGTAATTATTATCCAGCTGGTTTGTTCTGAGGCTCATAGAAGATACGGTGTGTAAAGTGCTTTGCAAACTTTAAGTACTCTCCAAATGTCATTTTGTACATTGATGGAACATTAATGTAAGATCTGTTTTGTATGTATCATGAGCACATAGTTGTTTTGACGTCCCACTAATTGCCTATTAGCCTTTTTTTTTTTTTTGCTGAGGCAACCGCAGTTAAATGACTTGCTCAGAGTCACACAACTAGTGAGTGTTATGTGTCTGAGGCTGGATTTGAACTCAGGTCCTCCTTACTCCAGAGCCAGTTCTCTATCCACTGTGCCATTTCACTACCCTTCTATTAGGCTTTTTAAGATGGAATAAGGCACCCTCCTTCTTTCTCTGAATGCAGTCTAGAGTATCAATCTGTGGCTCAAAGCACCTAGTCCTTAGGTCATCTTTCCTGTTAGGCATTACAGTGATTATAATTGATGCAATTTTGTCTACTAACAAAAATTACAGACCTTTTTCTAGTTATAAAGCAAATGTTCTCTTACAATGTCAAGTAAAAAAGCAAATTTGTCTTTCTTTCTCCACTCTTACTAGTTCTCAAGATCACACTCAGCCTAATAAAGGAATTGGAATGGAAAATTAGATCAAGGCTTCATAGTTAAGGGCCAACTAAATGTAGGGATAGCTCAATTTTCCTTCATTTAGAGGATTTCATTCACTTGCTGAGACACAAGGAAGCAGAGATTTCAAAATTTCCCCCAAAGAAAAGTTCTAATAACATATGTCTCTTTTTCAACGTGGGTTGAGAAAAGTGATCAACTCTCAAGATTAATCCTTCCTTTCACTCTTTCTCTCTCATTCTTTATCTCCTTCCTTTCTTCCTTCCTCTCCTTTCTTCCTCCCTTCTCCTCCCTCCTCCTTCCCTTCCTTCCTTCCTTCCTTCCTTCCTTCCTTCCTTCCTTCCTTCCTTCTTTCCTTCCTTCCTTCTTTCTTCTTTCTTTCTTTCTTTCTTTTCTTTCCTTTTCTAAAACTTAAGAGGGAATGGTTAGGTGGCATGGTGGATGGAGGGCTGAAATCTATCCTCAGACATTTAGGAGCTGTGTGACCTTGGGCAAGTCACTTGACTTGTTTGCCTCAGTTTCTCCTCTGTAAAGTGAGCTGAAGAAGGAAATGGCAAACTACTCCATTATCTTTGCCAAGAAAACTCCAATCACAAAGACTTGGACACCACTAAACAACCTCTCAGAATTGTCAGGAGGGTCAAATGAGACAATAATTGAAAAGTGCATAGCATAGTGCCTGTCACAAAGTAAGTGTTGTCTCTTATCAAATGTTGTCTCTTATGATCAGGGCAAAAAAACATGTGTCCTTTTCTTTCCTTTTTCTTACAGAAGGAAATGCCCTTAAAAATTGGAGCTATTCCATTTTGCATGCCATATCATAGGTGATCACAGCCAAAAAGGTCAACGTTATTGTAGGATACAGTAGGAGGGGTATAGAGTCCAGAAGGACAGAGTTAATGGTCAGTCCAAATCTGGAGTAGCGTGTTCTAGATGCCATATTTTAGGAACACCATACACGACACTGATGTACATGCAGAAGATTGCAAACAGGATCATGCCATAGAAGGAGAAGGGATGACTTGGAGGGAGGTGGGTGGAGGAAATGATAATTATCTCCAAGTAGTTAAGAGTCACCGATTTCTTGGTCAGGTATTGATTGGACTAGATGGGCTTATGAGTTTCCTAACTGACATTCTGTGATTCTGTTAATTAAAGATGTAATTTTGAGACCAATTTAGTCCACACTTCGTAGGAGTATTAGTAGTAGTGTTAACATCAATGACTTCACTCGATATTGAGTCTCATTGGTTGGCATGATGTTACTTGAAAATATAGTTGACTATTTTTTTCAGCAGGGGGATTCATTAAAGTTATAAACTTCATAAAAATGACTGAATAAATATGTACCCTCTAGTCATGAATTTCTAAAAGTTACAATTAAAGGCTGTTAAAGTTTTCTGGTATGAAGGCTAACACCATATTTATATTTTCTCTTCCTATGTAGATAAGAAAACTTCAGAACGTACTCCTAAGACAAGAATCTTCACTGGAGTGATGAAATCCAAGCTGGATAGTTATGAAGAACTTAGTGCCAGACAAAGCTCTCAGATGAGGTCTTTGAAAAGCCAGGTCAAAGATTTAGAAGAAATCAGTGCTTCTGCCAAAAGGATAAGCACTTTAAAAGATATCAGCATTGGGATGCTAGGAAAAGAAAAGTGGACCTTAAGGGAAAGAATTTCAGAATAGGAAAGCCTAGAAGGGTAGGGTGTTTTCTCATTTGTATCTACATTTGGAGATGTGGTGAAAAATTCACTTGGCAGGATGGAGGATACCTGGCTACCAGCCCTGCCACTGACTTGCTTGATGAACTTATGCAAGTTATTTCATCTCTCTGAGACTCAGTTTCCTAATCTGTAAAAGGAGAAGGTTGAACTCCTAAGATCTCCTATAAAAATCCTTGATTCTACAAAAGGTTGCATCATGAGCTTGTTACTGTCCTAAGATCTTCATACTGATTACCAATTATAGACTTTCATCAGGTCATAATGCACATGCCTTTGGATTGAGCATTATGTAATATATTGAGTCTCCTTTTTGTTTTGGAGTATAGAGATAATGGTCTACTGTGAGGAAAAAGGAGAACCATTATTATTTTCTAGGGGTGTGTGTGTATGTGTGTGTACAGCAGGGTTTGGTGGAGGTTATAGCCCAAGTTATTTACAACAAAGATACTTCAGGAAGTCCCAGGTATTACTATCATTGTAAAGCTCAGGAAGAGGAGGCTTAGAAAGGATTGTGCCCAAGAAAGATACTTGAATTGTGTCAGTATCTGTTTCTAATTCTGCGTTGCTTATACTATGACACACCATCCAACTGACTAATTTGTCTTCTGAGATGTGTTTCCCAAACTGTTTTAGAAGAGAAAATACTTAGGAGCCTAAAATGGAGTTGGGAACCAAACTTTTATTAGGACTAAGAGATCAATATCAACTTAAGGGCCTGTAAGAGGGAAAAAAGGAGGATTCTCTCTGGTTGCCCAGACACCGGGCAAAGTTGAAAAGAAGGACGATTCAAGGCAACAATCCTTAGAATGACCCTAAAGTGGCTGATCCTCTTCTAAAGGTAAACCAGATTTTCTAGCAGCTTGACCTTTGCCTGGGTGTCATGTCTGGATCTGTGCAGCCCCTCATTTGGCACGAAGGAGGCTTCAATAAAAATTTTAAATTAAAAAAAAAGTGTTGAATGAGTGACTATTCACCTTTTTTCACCAGGAGTTAAAGAGTGCACTCGATGTCAGTGTGTCAATGAATGGGATGATCAACATGATTCATTTCTCAAGGAAAAGGAAATGTCCACAAGGGAGCAAATGCCAGTCACCCTTCACTGGGAAGGGAAAACCACCCAGAGCTTTATCCATCACCTAACTACGCTTCTGAGTAACACCCTCATCACGGTCCCAGCTACAGAAGAAGCTGTGAGATAAAGGGTACAAGACATCAGTGCTGATCAACACTCTTGGATGTTTGTGAGTATGTTGGCAGAAAAGTTGCCACTTTAAAATTTTCTGTTAAGTTGGTCCCTAAATTGGGAAATGCTTGTGGCTCCTTTTAAATTTTGAGTCCATTTCTGTTGTTGAGCTTTTGCCACACTAAGGCAAGAGAAGAAGTAAGACAATCTATAAAGCCAATTTTACCGTTTCTTATATCACAACATTTCCAGTCGTTAAAAACACAATAATGCTTCTTATGTCAATTCTGAGGGAGATGTCCCAAAGTCACTTGGAAGCATATCTAGTGAACATGTGATGGTCGTCAAACTTTTTTTCCTGTAGAGGATGGTTATCTATTGTATAGAAAACAAAAAGGTATCAATAAGATGCTTAAAAAAAAGTTCAATCACTTGTTCAATTTCATCAGAAGAGTTGAACCAATAGACTCATGCAGATAATTCATAACCCTGAAATCTTCCTCGCAAAAACTGTCTCTTCCTCTCTTTCTCCACTTCCAATTCACACAAATGTTGTTGTTTTTTGGATTGAATGTTTTTTGCAGAGTCATTCCATAGAAATCTTGGTTTTGGGAAGTATTCAAGCTCTTTTCATTGTGGAGGATTTTCTGGTGTCCTGAAAATTTCCATGCATGTTTCCATTATTATGTTTAAACTGAAGTGTTTTGTCTCCATCCATCAGTCTCTCTTTTCTCCTATTCATTCCAACCAATGATCTACACAACAGATTGACCTAAGGGAAAATCGTATCAGCATAACAAAATCCATACTTTGACCATAACGATTGGAATTGCATGTTTGGCTTTGAAAGGAAAGAGCAAATAGGAGATATAGGGATAAATCTCACTTTTGTAATTTCCCTGCAGGTGTTGTGCCAGAACAGATGGGAGACAAAGACCCAGTGAGAATTTAAAGTGGAGATTTATTGAAGCTCGTGGCTGCAAGGGGTATGTTGCCCAAATCAAGCAGCCCTGATCAGGGGTCGAGCTAGGGTTTATATGGAAAAGAGCATGGGAAAGAAATGCCAGGAACACTGATGAGGTAATCCAAAGGTGCAGCTGTCTTTGGGGGCTATGATGGGAAAGTACAGGAGTATACCAGACAGGGAGGGAGATGACAGAGGTATGGATCTTTGGAGTCTGGCAGGAGGAACAGTCCTTGGGCTGGCCAAGGACAAAACTCCTTGGGCTGGCCAAGGCACTCCTCTCCCTCTGTCTTGATGACAGAATGCTCTGCAACAAGGAAAAGCTTTCTCACAAGACAGGAACTTACTAAGGAATTGGAAGGCTTCCAGAGACATGATCTGAGGGCTGGGGAGTGGTTGTCAGAGACAGTGTTTCTGAGACTGGAGAGAAATTGGGGACACGTACAAGCACAAGCACCCAAGCACCCCATTATTACAGGTCAGAGATCACACGAATCAGACCAGGTGTCCTGGTCGCTGGTATACACATAATTATCTAAAGCAATTATATTGCAAGCTTTCTTATCCATTTGCATTGGAGGTACAGGCTGTGCTGAACTATGCAAGAGTACATTTCACTATTGTTTACATTTAAGAGGAGAGAGGTCTGGGGTGAGGTGAAGCACTAATTTCTGCTTTCCATGACTTAAAGGGCCCTACTACCTAAAATGGTAAAATAATGTGCTGCATTACACAAGAAAGTGAAGTCCTGCAGTGAGAGATCCAATTGCTAACTCTGCAGGTGGAGCAGCTGCACCACCTTTATCAAGAGACTGTGTTTGAGTCATCCCAAACTCAAGAAAAGATTGTGGAACAAAAGAAATCCTTAAAATTCTCAGAAGGCAAATGTGCCACTGACGCCTTCTTTCAAGAGAGATGGGATTTGGAGAAGAAGAAAGGAAGGTCCATGGAAGTACATGGCAACAAAAATTATTATTTTCAAAATTATATTAATGGCTTCAATCTTACCCATTGTGCAAAAAAAACACAAAAAGCCCATCATTATTAGCATCCTTAAAGAGTTTTTTTTGGGGGGAGGATGTTTTTAGAGGGATGAGAAAATATTTATTCCCATACTTCTGATTTTGTGCAGAAGTAAGTAGAAAATCCATGCTCCCCTTTCTTCATTATAAATGTACTTGACTTTTGGAGTGAGGACATTTGTCATGCAACTTTAAAAGAAGATGATATAAGAATGATTATTTAATGGTGGAATTTGATATGTACTAACAACCAGAAGAGAAAAGTATTTTTGAACAGAGAGTACTACTATTAAATTGATGGGTTGGCCAATGAGAGCTCATCACTAGGAGGATGAACAGTACACCTTGGCTGATGCATTTTCCTTCATGGGTGTTTGTTGAGCCTGTTTCTGGGCATGCTCTGAAGTGCATAATAGGGGCTTCTATTACTATCTACTCAGAAGCAGGATACTCCAGCTCATATGACAGGAATTGCATGAGGCCAAGCACATTTCACATGCTCCTTAAAGGCTGGACTCTCACTAGTCACATTACACTGGCACTGTTCTCCATGAGCTCAAAATCTAAGGGGGATGCAAATGATTTAAGGTAGAGCCACTTTCCACTAAGGTACAAATAGTTCCAGGTCATCTACTTTACAGTGTTGTTGTTCATGCCATTCATTACAGGCAGTATGGTGTAATGCAGGACTTAGGGGGAGATCTAAATGTGGTTCCTATGTCCCTCCGTTGGTTGTTGGGTGAATAAACAACTTCAGCTCTTAGAGTTTATTTATTCATCTATGCAATGGGGATGATAAGACCTAACTGACTAACTAACTAACAGATTATAGTGAGGCTCAAATCAGTCAATGGATCTGAAATGCTTTGTGAACCTCTGAGTGTCCTGCAAATGAAGGCATTATTATACCTGAGAAAATTCCGTTCCAACACCAAAAAAGTGATTGCCCTATGGGGAATGCGCTAGCAATTAATTTTATGAATTTATTTTTTTTAAATAGCTAGGTGTACATCTAAATAACATGGTGGAAATTAATGAAAATTAATCTGCAATAATGTTTTGGAAATTACATGGTCTGGTTTGAAAAAGTTGAGTTTTACTACATTAGTAGTTTTTTAAATTTGAACTCTTATCTGAAGAGCTACTAAAATTTTAATTCCATTGGGAATGAAAGCTGGCTTGTGCTACACTTTAGGAGTGTCAATGCATATTCTTTTCCTCTTCCTCTCCCTTTCCCTCCCCAAACCAATTGGTCTCAGCATCAACAAAGTCTTCATCAAAAATAACTATTTCGGTGTCCATTCTAGTATGGGTACATGAATAAAGGTTGGGACTATTTTTTTTTTGTCTCCTAAGGTATTACATGTACAGCTCTTAGCCAACCTTAAAACACGATACAAATGTCAGGTCTCTAACTCAACTTGATGAGTGCACAGAGTGGTAAGGTTTGGGGCTGATGATCTTTTCATGGAAGGTGTGACTATGCCCACTGACAACACTACTGCCATCTAGTGGTTTGCATTCTCCTCGCATCCACTTGAGAGTATTGGGTGCCCACCAATCAGGAGCCAGGGTTCCAAGGGTCAGTGGCATCTCATTGTGCTGGCCTTTCAAGGAAGGCTTCAATATTCATTTTCAACCTCTTCCTTTTTCACTCCTTTCCAAGTATGGCCGGGCCCAATAGAGAGAACCTGAATCCCATTTGGTGGGCAGGGAGGGGTGGGGAGTGAGGAAGGATATTACTCTCTGAGGAATCCATTAATGTCTCTCTTGAGGCAAAGGCACATGAGTTCCTTGGTCTCTCCACCATATGGCTTGAGAAGAAAGCCCCAGACCCCAAAGCAAAAAGGAAGAAGTAGGAATTCTCTGGGCAGCATGGTCCAACTACTCAGATTTTTATCAAAAGAGGCTGAGAAGGTGATTTCCTGGCTTTGGGGTTGTCTTGATACCAGAAGAGGGTCATGCACATGGCAGCAGTGAAATCTACACCACAATATGAATGAACAAAAGACCACAACTTGGAGCCTTAATATGACAATGTGTTACTTGGCCAATGTTTAGTCTGTCTGTCTAGAATCTCCTTCCAAGAGAGTGAAGCCCTCAGCTAGTCCCAAAACGATGCAGGCCAGTGTGGATCTCTGAGGGTGAGAGAAGAATATTAGTATATTTCCTCTCTGCTAGTTCCAAGTTAATTTCTCCCACAAGGAGTCCAAACCACAGGGTTTTTTCAAGGATATTACAACCCTGGGGAAAAGGTAGAAATCAACAGAGAAGAAGGAAATGGTAAATCTGGTTTATGGATTACTGTGAGTCCTTTCTGTGTTTTCTGAGAGGTAGAACAAAGGTCACCCTACTCAAATTATACATTTCTTGAGTGCCTTTACCCACATCTGTGGAGACCTAGATGTTTGTTATATTCAAATATCATGCTGTGATTTCCTTGGAGGCAACATGGGAGGAGAAGAAACCTGAGCTAAAGAGAAAGTGATTTTTCATGTTCCCTGCATTTAATCTGGTCTATTTAATCCCATACAGAGCCTGGAGCTCAGACTCAGATGAGTCTGGGCCTAGTTTGATTCCTTGATTTTGTCTCTGTCATAGTGACCACTTTTTTTCACAAATTGAAGTAATAAAAGCATTGCTTCTGCTGTCAAATAAAGTAGGCGGAAATAACATCTCACCCTATCCCAACTAAGCTAAAAGTTGATTTCACTCTAAAGATACCAATCCTTAGGTGCCTTTCGCAAATGAAACTAAAAACGTTAACAACAATAATTTATGACTTAGAGGGAAATATGACTTTTCTCTTAAGAAGCACTTCATCTCTATTGTCCAAACTAATCTGCACAATAACCCTGTGAGGTAAGGAGTACAAAGATTATGATTCCTGATTTAGAGATGATGAACTGAGGCCTAGGCAGGTGGGACAAATCTCAGCCTCAAAACTCAGGGCATTAATTCCTTGTCTACTACTCTACTCAGTTTGCTGCTGAAGTGGATGCAGATTGTATTTGTTAATGCATTTAACTTGGACTCAAAAGAATGACTGACTAATCAAATATTGCTCTAGTACATGTAACCCCAGAAACAGAAAGTACTTTAAAACACAACAAAGGACTAACTCCTTTGTTTTGATGTAGGGAGAAACTCATTGGGAACAAAACAAAATGAAGACATTGCTGACAGAAGATTTGCATGCGAAATTCGTGCAACTAGAGAAGGAGAAAAGTCAAGACTCTGTTGAGTATTGAGCACAGCTTGAAGAACCCCCTACAATGGTAAGCTTGGAAGAAAAGGTGGAGAAACTTAAGAAACAGCTCAGTGAAATGAGATGGTCAAATCAAATCATGAAAAACTCACCTGAGGAGAGTCATCTACCTCAAAGTAAGTTGAGATAAGTGAAGTACTTTCAGAAACTCAACCAGGGTCTTTGTCACTGCTTTCTGGTCTCCCTATTTCAGTTAAACAAACAGGTCCCCTTTGTGCTCTTCACTTAAGGGAAACTTTCCAAACTATGAATCTTCTGGATTGCCTCCTGACCTTCTCCATGTCCTTCACTGAGTGTCCCAGTTGTAAGATCCTCTAAATCAACTCTATTTCAGCAGGTATACCTATTCAATTGAAAGACAGTCGACACAATCCATAGAAGACTAGACTTGGAGTCAGCAGACCTGTGTTTGACCATGGGAAAGGCTCCAAGCCTCAGTTTCCTCACCTGTAAAATGGGGCCCCCAAACCTGTACTACTTATCTGACACTTTTTGTTGTGAGGCTTAAAGTGGGGAATAAACATGCTATATGAATGGTGGCGGTTATTCTACACTCATGGATCAGCCAGTGAAATTTGCAGTTTATTGGCAACAGTCTAGCCAGACTTTGCTTCTTGTTTCTCTGTGTGTGGGTAGCACAGACTATGAGCTCCTTGAGGCTGGGACCTCATTTTGTACTTTTTCTTGAATTTCTGGTCTGACTCACAGTGCCCTGTATACTTGGCTTCAGTGTGAGAAGACTTAGTTTTTGTTGTTGTTGTTTGTTAAGAATGATGACATGTGTGATTGTATATCTATGCTCCTCGATTGTGAGATACTAGGTGGACCAGAGGATAGAGCCCTGGCCCTGGAGTCAGGGAGACTTGAGTTCAAATCTAGCCTTTCAGAGTTATTGGCTGTGTGATCCCAGGCATTAACCTGCGATCCACCTCCATTTCCTCAACTGTAAAATGGAGATAATGTTCAAAACTCCCTCCCAGGGTTGTTGTAAGGATCAAAGGAGATGATCTTTGTAAAGTGCCTTGCTCACTGCCTTGCTCTTAGTCACAGTTGATAAATACTCTCCCCCTTTTATATTTGCCTGGAATCTTAGAGGGAAGATAAGTGAACTGGCCTATCATATAGAGGAGAGACAGAACTGTAATCATTCTCTCCTCACCCTCACGGACAAAACCATTGAGAAGATCCGGGAATCTTTAAAAATGGTTGAAAGAGTTAAAGAGAAGACAGCTCCAAAAGTGATCAATTTGAGAAGAACATCAGAGACACCAAGCAAGAACCCAGAGAGGGCATAGAATGGCCTGTCATACCCTGGAAGCTGTCACTAATGATCTATATATAGTAAACAGAGCACTTGAAGAAGCAGAAAAATGAGAAAAACAGGTATTTTCCCCCCTCCCCCACTTTCTAACAAGGGGCATTTTAAAAAAGGAATGTCTAAAAGATTGGTCTCAAATTATCACTGTTTTCATTAAAAGTTTATTTCTCCTATTTGTTGCTTAGGGAGTTATAATCTTATTCAATTACTGTGTAAATCCCTTCGGATTTTTTGGTCCAGGATTCATTATATCTCATTTGACCAATTTTCCTAGAAAATTGTTCCTTTCTAGTAGGAAAGGTCTCCATGAAATAATATCGTGTCTCCAAATATGTCCAAACATGAGTGTAGTTTTCAGATACTGAAGCTGATTCTCAGCCATACCATGATCCAATGCAATTCCAAAGGACTCATGATGAAAAATGTTATCCACCTCCAGAGAAGGAAGTGATGGAGTCTGAATGCAGATTAAAACATATTAGTTTTCATTTCTTTTTTTTCGTATTTTTTCCTTTGGTTCAGTGTCTTCTTTTCAAACAGGACCTATATTGTGATGTGTTTTGCATGATTGAACATGTATAGCCGATATCAAAATGCTTTCTGCCTCCAGGAGGGGGAAGGTGAGGGAAGAGGGGAGGGAGATAATTTGGGATTCTAAATTAAAATCAAATAAATGTTAAAAATTGTCTTTGTATGTAATTAGGGGAAAACAAACTATTTTTTAAAATATTGAAGCTTTTGTTATTATTACTTTGATTATTAAAGCTTAAAACTGCTCGAAGACTTTTGGGACAGACTGTTTCCTCTAACAAAAACTCTACTATTGAGCAGAACAGGCAGATAGCTGATAAATTTTGAATTAGATATTAAGAAATTATATTTGAAAATACAAGATCAGTTTATGGAAGGCTCATGCTAAAAAAGGACACTTTTCTAGGAAATTGTGTAGAAACCTGGTTTGATGCTCTATGTTGCCATTGTTCATAAAAAAGTAGCTTTCTTATAGAGTTGTCTTAGACAAGTGAATGTCAAAAATCCTGAGCCACTGACGCTACTTTTTCTTTTCTTTTAGTGTGTGACTGTTTCCACCCTTATAGCTCGTGGATTTTAGAGAGTCTATAAAGAAGATGAGAGGCTTTAACATTGAAATTCAGGCAAAGAAATCACTAATCAACTCAAGCCCATCATACAAACTTATGAAATTTCTTCATTGACATCTAACAGCAGATCGAAGGCTACTGGTAATCGTAATACTGGCCAAGAGAACAAATGGCACAAAGACATTTGGTGCTTTTTTTTCACTGTCGCCAACCAGACCTAATTTGTTTTTTCTAATTTTTTTGTTTATTGTTTGTATATACGGCCAATAGAAAATAGCTAGAGAATGAATACAATATTTTTGGCATTTTCATTTAAGTATTCTTTGACGTTTGTCATTGATTTTTTTCTTCTCTTTCTTATTTCACTCTTTCACCTTGTTCCTCTCTGCTTTTGCTGTAACTTATTCTTGACTTGTCATTTGTAACTTATTTGAGGTAGTCTAAACCTGAGATTTCATCACCTTGGGAACTCCACTGATACATGTCAGCAATTTTGTATTTGATAGCATTGGCTTATATTTATATTAAAACTGTAAATTATTGTGTGTCTTACGTAGGATGCTGACAAAGTTGAACGGCAAACCCAGAGTAGTACAGCTAGTATGTGTAAGAGTAGATTTGAACCTAGGTCTTCCTATCTCCAGGGCAAACTCTTATTGCACTAAAAGCAAGACATTTGTTCTACAATATGTCATTATCTTCTTTCTGCATAGTTACATTATTTTTGATCCCTACTAAAAGACATATGCATTGTCAAGTTGAAAATTTATCGTTATTTTAATCTCTCTAGTACAGAACAAAAACAGATGAGAATTTTAGGGTAAAATTTTGGTTGAAGTTTCACTTAAAAAAAACAACTGAGCTTTTGGTAATGATGCATAAAATATCTAGGGACAGAAAGACCACTAAAAATTTCAAAAGTTGGTTATTTCCTTAATAGCAATACAGCCTCGCTATAGTGGCCACAAAGGAGCCAGTTCTTAGAGCATGCAAAGATATTCCTTACCTGGTTGTAGGCCAAGTGGACAATTATGAAGGCCTGTTTCTTCTGGCAGTGCCTAATTAATGGACATCGCTAGAGATGAAGAGAAAATCTTTTAACTGGCCCTAAGAAGTGATGACCAGAGTTTCCAAACTGACTTCAGCGTGGTTTTAAAAGGAATGACCCAACTCTCTCTATTTCTTTCTCTGTCTCTCCCTCTCTTTTTCTGTCTCTGTACCTAAATCTCTCTATCCCTCTGTCTCTTTCTCCCTCTTGGCTTGGAAGCAGGAATGCTGCCTGAAGAGCTAGGTGGAGGAAAAGTGGCTGCCTTGCCTCTTTTTGCACTACTCAGGCATGGTAACTGTTAACCAATGGCTTCATGTCTTCTTGTGATTGTTCTGATCTTAGGCAAATGAGCTTTCCCAGATGGAAGTTTTTGTATAACCTGGTGAGCTCAGAAGATCCCAAGTCCCCTTGGCTGTTGGAGCTGAATGACTGAATATCAGCACCTCCTAGAGGCAGAGGAAGAAGAACCCATAGCAACAGATTGCTGACATTAATGGAGGTACCTGCAATAGTTGTGGAAAGACAATCACCTGAGAAGGGCAGCTGCTTCAAGAGTGTGACCTCTCAGAGTGGAGAGGAGTACCAGTATGCATCTAGAAAGGAGTCAGCCCTCGGAATCTAGCTGGAAGCTATCCTGAAGGGAACTTTATGAGGATTCTACAAAGGAAGAAAAGGACAGAAAGTGCCAGAGTTATGAGTTATCCCTTTGCTACATGTTCTCCTCACACAACTTCACTGTCATTGTACTCTAAGAGCTCTCTCTCCACTGGATATTGCTTTTCTTTCAGGTGGAACATGACCCAGGTTTTGGGGGTATGTGTTATACCACTTCTCCTTACTATGGTCTTTGAGGATTGCCTTTTCTAGAAGCTAATTAATTCTGGCTGGCTTAATAAGGACTAGTGCAATGGAGGCTTGTGAGCCAGAAAGCTGGGACAAATACAGTCCTTCTGGGTTTTCAGTCAGTCATTCAATAAACGTTTATTCCCTTTCAGTTTGATATTTTTTTTAATGAAAGGGGCTATCCCTTGACTCACCTCTTAAAGAGGACTATTCACTGAATGGTCCTTTTCTCACTCAAAGTGAGAAGCTGGAAAGACCTCAGCTTACATGTGCCAAGTACAATCACGGCATCCTGGGCTGTCTCCAGTTGTTCTGATTGATATCTGGCCACTGGACCCAGATGGATCTGGAGGAGAAAGTGAGGCTGGTGACTTTCCACAGCCCTCTGTCATTCATATCAAAGTCAATTGTAAGTCATGCCATCATCTCCCTCATATCATGTTCCTCTTCAAGAACAAATGACAAGCCACACACACACACACACACACACACACACACACACACACAATTAAGGACCAACTAATGTGCTAAGGACAAAAGACAGTGTCTGACCTCATGGATATCACAATCTAATTGGGGAGGCAACAAGCAAACAGATATGCACAAACAAGCTCTATACAGGATAAATAGGATGTAAAAGAGGGAAGGCACTAGTATTGTGAGGTACTGGAAGGGGCAGCTTGGTGGCAAGAGCACCTGGGGTTAGGAGGACCTGAGTTCAAATCCAGCTTCAGATACTTATTGGCTGTGTGACCCTGGGCAAGTCACCTAACCCCTATTGCCTTTAAAAGAAAAAAAAGTATTAGACAAGTCTTCCTGTTAAAGGTAGGATTTCAGCTGGATTGAAAGATCACTAGGCAGAGATCGGGAGAGAGAGCGTTCCAGGCATGGGGGACAGCCAGAAAAAATCTGAAGATGAGAGATCGAGTGTCTTGTTTCTAGAAGAGCCAGGAAGCCAGTGTCACTGGACAGAATTGTGGGGGGACAGTAAGAAGACAGAATATTATGAAGGGATTTCAATGCCAAATTTGGGATTTGGTATTACTGAGTACAAATTCACATGGTTGGACTTGCACTTTAGGAAAATCACTTTGCTTACCCTTAGGGGACCCAACCTGCCAGTGCTGGTGTGAGTTGGGAGCATGAGCCTAGAGGAATCAATATGTCACTTTGTCCTTCATGTGTCTCTGCTCCCAGGGCAGGTGCTTCCACTGACACTGTTTATTATTGCTTTGAGGATTTTAGGATTGTCTCTATTCGTTCTGTTTACCCAAAGGAACTTACCAGATCACTTCAATGGTTTCATCTGAAAATACTCACTTGCTGCAGATCAGTAAAAAAAAAAAACAAACCACAAAGAGATAGATGAGGCCATGCATGCCCAGGCACCATGACCAGGTGAGATAGGGCAGCCACATTTCTTCTACCCAGGTTTTTTTTAAAATTAATTTATTTTGATTTATTAACAATCATTTCCATATGCTTTTGAGTTTAAAATTTTTCTTCCCCTCCTCTCTGACACCCTCCCTAAGACAGCACACAATCTGATATAGGTTATACATATACATTCCTATTAAACATATTTTCACATTACTGATGTTGTAAGTAAGAATTAGAACCAATAGGAGGATGCACCAGAAAGAGGAAATAAAACTCAACAGAAGAAAAAAATGGCAAATAGTATGCTTTGGTCTGCATTTAAACTCCATAGTTCTTTCTTTGGATGTGGATAGCATTTTCCATCATGACGCCTTTGGAGATGTGTTAGATCCTTGTACTGCTGGGAAGGGTTAAGTTTATCAGTATTAGTCATCGCATTGTGTACAACATTCTCTGGTTCTGCTCACTTCACTCAGCATCAGATACTTTACCCCATCCTACCTCTCCTTTCTCCTTCTCCAAGTAAAATCCTCTCTCACCCCTTACTTTTATTCTCCAGATATCACTCCTTCACCTTCAACTCACCCTGTGGCCTCCATCTACTACCTATATCTATCTATCTATATCTATCTATCTATCTATCTAACATCTATCTATCTAATCCATATAATTTATCTATATAATCATATAATTTTTTTCCCTCCAACTGATAAAGGTCTCATGAGTTACAAATATCATCTTTCCATGCAAGAATATAAAGAGTTCAACCTTAATAAGTCCTTTATGATTTCTCTTTCCTGTTTACCTCTTTGTGTTTCTCTTGAGTCTTGTTTTTGAAAGCCAATTTTCTATTCAGCTCTGGTCTTTCCATCAAGAATGCTTGAAGCTCCTCTATTTCACTGAATGACCACTTTTTCCCCTGAAGGATTATACTCAGTTTTGCTGGTGAGTGATTCTGGGTTTTCATCCTATCTCCTTTGCCCTCCTGAATATTATATTCCAAGCCCTCCAGTCCCCAATGTAAAAGCTGATAAATCTTTGCGTTATCCCATTGTGTTTCCACATATTTGACTTCTGGCTGCTTGTAATATTTTCTCCTTGACCTGGCTCTGGAATTTGGCTACAATATTTCTAGGAGTTTTCCTTTGGGGATCTCTTTCAGGAGGTGATCGGTGCAAAGAACGCCTACTTTCCTTCCCCTTGTTATTGTTGTTCAGTCATTTTTCAGTTTTGTCCAACTCTTTGTGACCCCATTTAGGGTTTTCTGGACAAACATACTGCGGTGGTTTGCCATTTCCTTTTGCAGCTCACTTTGCTATTGTGGAAACTTTGGCAAACAGGGTTAAGTGACTTATCCTGGGTCACACATCTCATAAGTGTCTGAGGCCACATTTGAACTCAGGATTATGAGTGTTCCTGACTGTAGGTCTGGCATTCTCTTCACTGCAACAACTACTTGTTTCTACTTCCTCTTACATTTTTTAAATATGGTGACCTTCATTCAACCCCACATGGGGGAGCTCTGTCCCCAGTATTTGTTCCACTTAGGAAACCACTCCACATATGGAGACAACCTATATGCTTGAACCAATTGACATGTGGGGACCTACACATGATCCATATATTACTTACATGAGAACCTAAGGAAGCAGCTGCCTTTTGGGGACTCCAGTCTCTGATGCAAGTCAGGCAAAGAAGCCTCATCATGGGTGCGATTCACAGAGGCTTCATCAGCATATACTTGGGTGCCAATTAAAGAGGCTGAGGAAACTGAGGCAAACAGAGGTTTCAGTGATTTGACCAGGATCCCTCAGTGAGCATCTGAGGCTAGATTTGAACTGAGGTCGTCCTGACTTTGGGCCCAGTGCTCTATTCACTGTGTCATAGCTGCCTCAAAATGTAATGGCCACTAAATTGTGGTACACAGGATAAAGCCTCGATCACTTCATGCTCGTCTTGGCTCTTTCTCAGGCTATGACAACAGTGTGGAATAGGCAGGCCGAAATTGTACAGGCAAGGAAGGACTGTTGTCAATGCATGTGGGAATTGTCTTGGCAAGGTTGCTTTATTGTCTGCAAATAAATTAATAGGCTCCCAAGAAAGAAAAATCTCAAATCTGAATGGCAGCTCAGGTTTCTCATACTTCTTCTAGTCGGTCTGACTTACCCATAATGCAAACTGAGGTGAATATATTGAGCATCATTTAATCCCT
The DNA here is from genome assembly GCF_003287225.1 of Phascolarctos cinereus. Lineage (NCBI taxonomy): Eukaryota > Metazoa > Chordata > Mammalia > Diprotodontia > Phascolarctidae > Phascolarctos > Phascolarctos cinereus. Next base: position 2,749 of record NW_027556246.1, on the reverse strand, counting down.
CAAAGACACTGAAAGAATTCTATAACAGATCTGCACTGGCTAAGATTTGTATACTTGACACTTGGATTATAATTAGCTAAGTGGCACAGATGATAGACTGCTGGGCCTTGAATCAGGAAGATCTGAGTTCAAAGCTAGATTTAGATACTTACTAGCTGTGGCCCTGTTTGCCTCAGTTTCATCATCTGCAAAATGAGCTGCACAAAGAAATGACAATCCACTCTGCTGTCTTTGCCAAAAATCCCCACAAGGGGTCATGAAGAGTCAGAAGTGACTGAACAGCAATATTTAAAGTTTCTATTTATTGTTATGAAAAAAATGTCAGCTAAACCAACATTCTTTTCCCTCCTAGACTCCAAATCCAGCTGTAAGTTGATATAAATTCAGGGGAATAGTGCATGAAACTTCACAAGAATGGCTTCATTTACTGGCAGGATGCATTGAATAGTTAATAGAGAATGATCAGGAATAGAAGGCATGAGTAGGGCAGACAGATTGTACTGTTAAGTATTTGGATTGCTCTGCAGTTGAGAGCTTGAAATCAATATGCCATTTGAGCTGTACCTAACGGAGACTTTAGAAGAGAGGAGCAGTACAGGAATGATATTATGAGATAGCATGATTTACACTTCTGTGTTCAGACTTCCTGAAGCTATGAATGTAAGAGTCGCTAGATGGTCCCAGAAATACAACACAGTTAACCTGAGACAATGTCTAGTTTACATAGTGCTTTAAGATTTGCCAACCACTTTACATATGATGAATCCTTTGGTCCTCACGACGCCTTCTGAGGTAGTGCTATTATTTACCCCATTTTACAACTGCAGAAACTGAATCACAGAGATTCTAAGGACCTGTCCTCTACTACTGAGAACGTAAGCAATTCAATGTGAACTATACATATGAAATCACACAAAACATTTACCATGTTGCAAAAAAAATAAAAAGAAGGAAAAACAAAGTGAAAAGCATGCTTCAATTTGTTCTTAGAGTACATCAGTTCTCTCTCTGGAGCTAGATAGATAACATTTTTCATAAGTCCTTCAGAGTTATCGTGACTCATTTTATTGACCAGAGTAGCAAAAGCTTTCACTGTTGAGCATTGTTACGATATTGCTGTTAATGTGTACCGTGATCTCCTGGTGTTGTTCACTTTACTTTGGATTAGTTCATATAGGTTTTCCCAAGTTTGTCTGAAAGTATCGCCCATATACCACAGACTTGTTCAGCCATTCCCCAATTACTGTACATCCCTTAATTTCTAATATCTGCTCCCACAAAAATAACTGCTATAAATATTTTTGCACATATAGGTCCTTTTCCTTTGATGAAGGATCTTTTAATATATTAATAAGGTATCTTTGATTAATGATCACATTAAACTGAAACCTTAGCCAAATCTGGAATCTGGGGTGCCTGCAAGAGCATTCCCAACAATTACTGTGAAGCCCTAAATGAGTAACTCTCTTTCAATGTTAATTGTCTGATTCTTTCTGAAGCCATTTGGAAAAATTCTCTTTCTACTAATACTGAGCTGGCAAATCTCCATTCTTGAAAAATGTAAGGGCAAGAAGGCTGTCGGATCCAAAGTAGTGTCAGGCTAGATAAATGTTAGTTACACTTTACAGGAGATTAATCCAAACTGAGAAAACTAGTTCTTAACTAGTTCTCCACCCCACCTCCTCACCCTTCTGTTCCCCCAGCAAAAAAAAAAAAAAAAAAAAAAGAAAAGAAGAAAGAAGAAAAGAAAGAGAGAAAGAAGAAAAGAAAAGAAGAAAAAAAAAAAAAAAGAAAAGAAAAAAAAAAAAAGAAAAGAAAAAAAGAAAAGAAAAAAGAAAAAAAAGAAAAGAAAAGAAAGAAAGAAAAGAAAGAAAAGAAAACTGTCTCTGGGAATATCTTTATTTTTCTCTTTGCATTTAAACCAAAGATCTTAACATGGGTCTGGTCCCCAAGGATGATTTCACAGGGTCTCTAATTGAAAGGAAAAAAAATTACATCTTTATTTTCTAACCTCTAAATGAAATTTAGCATTTCTTTGTAGAAACCAAACCATCCACAGTAGTATTAGTAGTACTTGTGAATTTGTCCCCAGTTGTAAGGTCCGGGATGCCCCTGGCTGGGGAACCCTACCTTTCCCTCATAGCCATGGGGTTTTCTTTTGATACCAAAGGAAGAGGCCAAGTACTTCCAGATTGACAACAGGTAGTAGTTAATTCAATCATTATGAATACTTACAAACAGGGGCAATCTTCAGTTTGCGGCTGTGGCCAGACAGTTCAGTGCATCCCTGCCAAGGACTCCAAAAATCCCAGTAGTAATTATAGAAAACAAACAGAGGGAGGAGGAGCTGGAGAGTGCCTCACTACCAATTGGTGGTTATTTTTGGTTTTCCCCTTAGTAATGAGCTTGAAATGAGCCAATGTAATTCACAAATAAGTTTCAGTTTAGGGGTCTAGGTCCCATAAGGCCATCATTTTCCCTTCAAACAAATGGGACCCAAATCTTTTGGGGTAAGGGGTGAAGGTCTTGGCTTCTGAAACTGCTTCCTGCTGGCCATGGGCATAGAGCTGTTGCTGCCTCACTGGGTCCTGTTCCAGGGGTCAGACTTCGGAACCTGGCTCACTAAGTCCAGGGCTTAGGGGCCTTTGACTAGTTCCAAGGTTTGTATGAGCCTGAGCAGTCATCTGGAAGTTGATGGCCTGGACCTTGGAGGGGACAAATCTGGCCAGGAGGTTCAGTATACAAGGCC
>NW_027556245.1:0-15841 GCF_003287225.1 Phascolarctos cinereus | reverse complement strand
ATAGATCAGGCACATTTTTTGAGAATGGGGAAACACAGACATGTTTATATGGAATAGGAAAGCATCAGGAGACAGGGAGAGAATGAAGATCATTAAAAGAGTGAGGATGACGTTGTTTCTAATTCTTCTTTACAACATGACTAATGTGAAAATAGGTTCAATATAAATGTATAAGCCTCTATCAAACTGCACAGTGTCTTGGGGAGGAGAGGGAAGAGATTGGAAGAAAATTTGGAACTCAAAATGCTGAAAACTATAAATAAATAGTGAGGATGATACAGGGAGAAACACTGGAGAAAATGAGTTGGAATGAAATCAGACTACTAAATAGATACTTAAGTATGAATATCTAATTTACCTTGTTTTCTTTGCTAATATAGTCCAGCTGTAAGCACCATGGATGAGTCCAAATTCTGCTTAATATTTGAAAATCCTGGAAGAGTTTTGTTCCTCCTTTTCCTCTTCCTCCTTCTCTAGTACTTCCTGTTCCTGATAATAAAAGGCATGTAAGTTAAAGTTTAAAATGTTCAAATTTTTTCACTAGAGAAAGTCATGAATACCACGGTCTAGAGTTTCAACAAGAATCTAAATATATCATAAATGTTTAATAGATTTGGAGGGAGGTAAAACTATTGACATTAAAAAGATCTTATTACTTGTGACTCAATACTTATTAGAGAAATATATCAAATACAAGACAAGGGTTGCCTATACAGGAAAAGTTGATAAAAGTTTAGGAGTAGGAAAAACAGCAGATGCACAACTGTGTCTAGATCAAGGTTAGAACCTGGAAAATCTAATTGTGAGATGACTCTAGAATACTAGAACGTTTTTATTTGGAATCATTAATTCACTTTACAATTTTTTTCTTTATGATTACATAACTTATTTAATACCATTCTTTCTAAACACTTCCCACCCTTTTACCAGCAATGGCTTTCATTACTATTTTTCACAATTACTTATTTAGGTATAACTTCCTTTCCTCTGTTATTTTTTCTCATACTTTGATCTTTACGAATAAAACGTAAATCCACACTACTATATCTTGGCTAGCTATCATCATCATTATCATCATCATCGCTAGTATTTATATAAAATCTACTATATTCAACACATTGTGCTGAGCACTTTACAAATATCTCATCCGATCCTCAAAACAACTCTAGGAAATAACTTCTTATGCACATTTTGCAATAAGGAAATTAAGGAAGTCAAGCTAAGTGACTTGCCCAGAGTCACAAAGAGAGTAACTATTTAATGCTGGATTTGAACTCAGGTCTTCCTGTCTGTAGGCCCAGCATTCCACCTAGCTCTGCTGAATTCTTATGCCCCAGTGTGATGCCCCAGTAATGGACATTTAGAACTAGTTAGCCTATAAACTGAATATTACCACAACACAGAACCCACCTATCCTCAGCTTTCCTATCACTTATGTGCAACCTTGGTGTCAATTCTCAATTCCTACTCATATATTCCACATGCACAATCACCTTCTAAATCATTTTCACTTCTCTCCAATCTCTTCTATTCTTTTAAACTACATAGATAAATCTCTTATCATCTTTCTATAGCCTTTCAATTGGTCTTACCATTTTACATCTCACCATTCCAATTCAATCTTCACCGAATAGATTATGTATTTGTCATTTGAGAGGTTTTCATAATATCAAATCTATTAATAATAAATTGTTATTTTCTTTGTTACATTTGAAGTTCCAAACTGTCTCCTTCCCTCCTTCCTACTCTGCACTAGAGAAGGACACCATTTGATAGATTTATAAACATATGTAAAACTATACTATACATACTATTATTTGTTACTTCTTACTCCTTCATAGGTCCTCTGTAGTTGATTTGAGTGTTTAACAGTTAACAGCCACGTTGTGCGATGACTAATATTGATAGACTTAGCCCTTCTCATCAGTGCAAGGATCTAAGACATCTCCAAAGGCCTCGTGATGGAAAGTGCTATCCACATCCAAAGAAAGAACTATGGAGTTTGATGCAGATTGAAGCATACTATTTGCTATTTTTTTTCTTTCTGTTGTGTTTTGTTTCCTCTTTCTGGTGGTTCTTCGTATTGGTTCTAATTATTCCTTATAACATCACTAGTGTGAAAAATATGTTTAATAGGAATATATATGTATAGCCTATATCAAACTGCACACCATCTCGGGGAAGGAGGTGAAGAGGGAGGGGGAGAAAAATTTAAAACTCAAAAGCTTATGGAAGTGATTGTTGAAAAATCAAAATAAATTTAAAAAGAGATATTTTCTTCATCTATTAATATAATCAAGCTGAGATATTCCTGATTCACAGTCCATCACTATAAGAGAAAGAGTGCTGGAAGAAAAAGAGGAGAGTGTAGGACAGCAATATGGAGAACAACAACAATTAGGGAAATGATGAATCAACAAAGTAGTATAGTCAGAAGGATAGGGGAAATAGCAAGAAAGGTAATAAGAGAATTAGGCATAGAAGAATCATGACAGAGTCCCATGAAAGGTAAAAAAAAAAAAGAGAGAAAATAATTAGAAGGAGGGAGTAATTAAGTGGTAAAAATATTTCAGAATCAAGAAAGTAGACAAAACCATTGATGAAGCTATGTAACTGCAGGTGAGATAAATTGTCAATCAATAAACATTGATTAAACACCTATTATTTGCTAGGTATTATGCTAAGAACTAAGAATGCAAAGAAAGGTAAAAGACAATCCTTTCTCTCAAAAACTTGTAGTCTAAAGGCAGAAGTAACTTGCAAATAATTTATATATTGGAAAAATTTGAAAATAATGACTAGTGGGAAGGCAGTAGAAATTAAGAAGGATCAGGAAAGGTCTCTTGTGGGAGGTGAGATTTTAGGAGGGATTTGAAGAAAACTAGGGTTATAGATGCAGAAAGCATGCCAAACCTGGAGAACGCAGAGAGAAAATGCCAAGAGTCAGAAGAATGAATGTACTGACCAAAGAACAGGACGATGTTAATGACTGAAGAGCACAGGGAGGGGACTGACAAACTGAATGATTAGAGAGGCCAGGTTATAAAAGGCTTTAAATATCAAATTATAAAGAATTTGGGGAAAAAAGAACTCCAAGATTTATGTATGTAAAGGGAAATAATTAAGGCCACAAGGAAAAAATGCAAAATGACAATTTAAAATATGTGATCACTAAAAGATGTCAAACTCTGCAATTTTAAAAATAAAATAATCATTTTAGAGACTAGATAATGGCACATATATCTCCTTTAGTCTATGAAAAAAATAGACTATAGGAATTAAGACACAATGTTGCATACGCTATCAGTAGGTTTTGCTTAAATATCTTCTTCGTCATTTGAGAGGTTTTCACTTTTTGTGAATCTTCAATAACTTTTATTAATTTCTACTATTTTCATATTTTGATATAAGTATGCCTCTGGTAAAAATATGCCATGATAGCCAGGTCCAAAATTTCCTTACTCGTTTATCTATATGAATACTCTACAACACATTTTAGGATTCTAGTAGAGTAACATTTCCCTAACGATTAAACATATGAAATGTTTAATAACTCCAGATACAGTATATATTCACAATCAGAAAACCTACCTTTCTTTACCTGAATTTTGTTAGCACTTTAATAATTTCCCCTTTTTCTACCAATTTATTTCTGAAAATTTTTTTATCAGAATATCCTGTGTCTGTTTTCTACGGAAAATTATTAATTACTAAAAACAAATCTTGTTTTTCTATCAGTACAAGGTTTGTAGTTATGATAATTTTTGAAACAGAATCTGTTTTAAAATAAAGATTTAAAATATTTTTAAAGCCCTTGTTTGTGGAATACTTCTGAACTGCCTATATAGTTGCAAAACAGGTTATAACCATTATAGTCTACCAAGTGTTTCCTAGTTTACCTTTCTTTCCAAAAGTTTCACACAAAACTGTCATCAAATCCCTTATGTTAAGTTCATCATTACTACAAAATACAGTCAGATTATAGTCACAATGTGTTATTTCAGAATGATTTGCACATACAAAAGACGTTAAATTTTTCTTACTGGGAGCTTGCTTCATTCTGTACTTATTTCTGCACTATTCCTAAAATGAGGATGGTATGAGATACGACCAAATATATTTTTTAATTTTATTAATTTATTTTGATTTATCAAGAATCACTTCCACATGCTTTTGAGTTGAAAATTTTTCTCCCCCTTCCTCCCCCCCACTCTCCCCAAGGCGGCGCACAATCTGATACAGGCTGTACATTTACATACCCATTAAACATATTTTCACATTAGTAAAGTTGTAAGTAAAAATTAAAACCAATAGGAAGAACTATCAGAAAAATGAAACAAAACTCAACAGAAAGTAAAAATAAGTGGTAGCGATTCAACTTCTGTAGTTCTTTCTTTGGATGTGGACAGCATTTTCCATCCCGAGGTTCTGGAGATGTCTTAGATCCTCGTAATGCTGAGAAGGGTTCAGTTTAACAATCTTAGTCACTGCATAACGTGGCTGTTATTGTGTACAAAGTCCTCTTGGTTCTGCTCACTTCACTCAGCATCAGACCATATAAGTCTTTCCAGGTTTTTCTGAAGTCAGCCTGTTCATCATTTCTTATAGCACAATAGTATTCCATTACATTCATATACCACAACTTGCTCAGCCATTCCCCAATGGATGGGCATCCTCTCAATTTCCAATTCTTTGCCACCACAAAAAGAGCTGCTATGAATATTTTTGTACATGTGGGTCTTTTTCCCATTTGTTTGATCTCTTTGGGATATAGCCCTAGAAGTGCTATTGCTGGATCAAAGGGTATGCACAGTTTTGTAGCCCTTGGGGCATAGTTCCAAATTGTTCTCCAAAATGCTTGGATCATTTCACAACTCCACCAACAATGTATTAGTGTTCCAATTTTCCCACATCCTCTCCAACATTTATCATTTTCCTGTTTTGTCGTGTTGGTCAATCTGATACATGTGATGTGGTACCTCAGAGTTGTTTTGATTTGCATTTCTCTAATCAATAACGATTTAGAGCATCCTCTGACCATTTCTCAATTGGGGAATGGCTTGTGTTCTTATAAATTTGTCTTAATTCTCTATATATTTTAGAAATGAGGCCTTTATCAGAAAGACTGGTTGTAAAAATTCTTTCCCAATTTTCTACCTTCCTTCTAATCTTAGTTGCATTGGCTTTGTTTGTGCAAAAACTTTTCAATTTAATGTAATCAAAATTATCCATTTTGCTTTTCATAATGTTCTCTATCTCCTGTTTGGTCATGAATTCTTCTGTTCTCCATAGATCTGATAGGTAAACTATTCCTTGTTCTCCCAGTTTACTTATGGTATCAGCCTTTATATCTAAGTCATGAACCCATTTTGACTTTATTTTGGTATATGTGAGATTTGGGTCTATGCCTAGTTTCTGCCATACTCTTTTCCAGTTTTCCCAGCAGTTTTTTTCAAAGAGTGGGTTCTTATCCCAGAAGCTGGGGTCTTTGGGTTTATCAAATAATAGATTACTATAGTCATTGACTACTGTGTCTTGCATATTTAACCTATTCCACTGATCCACCTCCCTATTTCTTAGCCAGTACCAAGCAGTTTTGATGATTGCTGCTTTATAATACAATTTAAGATCTGGAATTGCTAGGCCACCTTCCCCTGCATTTCTTTTCATTAGTTCCTTTGATATTCTGGACCTTTTGTTTTTCCAAATGAATCTTGTTATTATTTTTTCTAACTCTATAAAATAATTTTGGTAGTTTGATTGGTATGGCACTGAATAAGTAAATTAGCTTAGGTAGGATTGTCATTTTTATTATATTAGCTCGGCCTACCCATGAGCAACTGATTTTTCCAATTATTTAGATCTGATTTTATTTGTGTGAAAAGTGTTTTGTAATTGTGTTCATAGAGTTCCTGGGTTTGTTTGGAGGTAGACTCCTAAATATTTTATAATGTCTACAGTAAGTTTAAATGGGATTTCTCTTTCTATCTCTTGCTGTTGGGCTTTGTTGGTAATATATAGAAATGCTGATGATTTATGTGGGTTTATTTTATAGCCTGCAACTTTGCTAAAGTTGTTTATTATTTCAAGTAGTTTTTTACTTGATTCTCTAGGATTCTCTAAGTATATCATCATGTCATCTGCAAAGAGTGATAGCTTTTCTTCTTTGCCTATTCTAATGCCTTCAATTTCTTTTTCTTCTCTTATTGCTAAAGCTAAGGTTTCCAGTACAATATTGAATAACAGTGGTGATAATGGACATCCTTGTTTCACCCCGATCTTATTGGAAATGCTTCTAGCCTGTCCCCATTACATATAATGCTTGCTGAAGGTTTTAGATAATGCTATTTATTATTTTAAGGAAGACTCCATTTATACCTATGCTTTCTAGTGTTTTTAATAGGAATGGGTGTTGTATTTTATCAAAAGCTTTTTCTGCATCTATTGAGATGATCATGTGGTTTCTGTTGGTTTTGTGTTGATATGCTCAATGATGCTGATAGTTTTCCTAATATTGAACCAACCCTGCATTCCTGGTATAAATCCTACCTGGTCATAGTGTATTATTCTTGTGATAAGTTGCTGCAATCTACTTGCTAGTATTTTGTTTAAAATTTTTGCATCTATATTCATTAGAGAAATTGGTCTATAATTTTCTTTCTCTATTTTGACTCTTCCTGGTTTAGGTATCAACACCATATTTGTATCAAAAAAGAATTTGGTAAGACTCCTTCTTCACCTATTTTCCCAAATAGTCTATATAGTATTGGAATTAATTGTTCTTTAAATGTTTGATAGAATTCGCATGTAAATCCATCTGGCCCTGGAGATTTTTTCCTAGGGAGTTCATCAATGGCTTGTTCAATTTTTTTTCTGAGATGGGGTTATTTAAGTATTTTACTTCCTCTTCGGTTAATCTGGGCAATTTATATTTTTGTAAATATGTATCCATTTCACTAAGATTGTCAAATTTGTTGGCATATAGTTGGGCAAAATAATTCCTAATTATTGTTTTAATTTCCTCTTCCTTGGTGGTAGCTTCACCCTTTTCATTCTTGATACTAGTAATTTGGTTTTCTTCTTTTTTTTTTAATTAAATTAACCAAAGGCTTATCTATTTTATTGGTTTTTTCATAAAACCAGCTCTTAGTTTTATTTATTAGTTCAATAGTTTTCTTAATTTCAATTTTATAATTTTTCCTTTGGTTTTCAATATTTCTAATTTGGTGTTTAGTTGATGATTTTTAATTTGTTCTTTTTCTAGTTTTTTTAGTTGTATGCCCAATTCATTAATCTCCTCTTTTTCTATTTTATTTATGTAAGCATTTAGAGATATAAAACTTCCCCTAAGAACTGCTTTCACTGCATCCCATAGGTTTTGGTATGTTGTCTCATTATTGTCATTCTCTTGAATGAAATTATTGATTGTTTCTATGATTTGTTGTTTGACCCAATCATTTTTTAGGATTAGATTATTTAGTTTCCAATTATTTTTTAGTCTATCTTTCCATGGCCCTTTATTACATATAATTTTTATTGCATCATGATCTGAAAAGGATGCATTTAATATTTCTGCCTTTCTGCATTGGATTGTGAGGTTTTTATGCCCTAGTACATGGTCAATTTTTGTGTATGTGCCATGTACTGCAGAAAAAAGTATATTCCTTTCTATCCCCATTCAGTTTTCTCCAGAGGTCTATCATACCTAACTTTTCTAATGTTCTATTCACCTCCTTAACTTCTTTCTTGTTTATTTTGTGGTTAGACTTATCTAGTGCAGAGGGGAGGTTCAGGTCCCCCACTAGTATAGTTTTGCTGTCTATTTCTTCCTGTAACTCCCTGAACTTCTCCTCTAAGAATTTGGATGCTATACCATTTGGTGCATATATGTTTAGTAATGATATTACTTCATTGTCTATGGTGCCTTTTAGCAGGATGTAGTTTCCTTCCTTATCTCTTTTGATTAGATCTATTTTTGCTTTTGCTTTGTCTGAGATCAGGATTGCTACCCCTGCTTTTTTACTTCAGCTGACGCATAATATATTCTGCTCCAGCCTTTTACCTTTACCCTGTATGTGTCACTCTTTTTCAAATGTGTTTCCTGTAAACAACATATTGTAGGATTATGGTTTTTAATCCATTCTGCAATCCGTTTCCTTTTATGGGAGAGTTCATCCCATTCACATTCACAGTTATGATTACTATCTGTGTCTTTTTCTCCATCCTTTTCCCCCATTTATGCTTTTCTTTCTCCTTTTTCCTTTCCCCCCTTCACTAGTGTTTTGCTTTTGACCACCGCCTCCTTCAGTCCCTCCCCCTTTTATTATCCCTTTCCCTTTTCTTCCCCTTTAGTCTTACTGCTTCTTCCCTCCCTTCTTTCCCCCCTCCCTTTTCTTTCCCTTTTCCCTCCTACTGCCTATAGGGCAAGTTAGATTTCTATACCTAACTGATTATTTATGCCCTTCTTGAGCCAAATCTGATGAGAGTAAGGTTCAAACAATGCTCCCCCCTCCCTTCTTTCCCTCTGCTAATAGGATTTTGTGTCTTTTCCTGTAATGTAATTTACCCTTGTCTGCCTCCTCCTTTCTCAGTACATTTTCTAAGATCAGATTGATCCACTTATTTGGATCCATTTAACCCACTTGATTAGATTTTTTTTATCATTACATCAAAGTCAACTAATATCCACCCTCTTTATGTATACTCCTTTAACAAGGTGTAATAACAATACAGTTCTCAAGGGTTGCAAGTCTCATATTCCCTTGTAGGGTTTAAACCCCCCCCTTATTAACAACATATTGTATCTTCTGTCCCATTTACCTTTTTAAGTCCTTCTTGAGTCCTGTACTTGAAGATCAAATTTTTTGTTGAGCTCTGGTCTTTTTATCAGGAAAGTTTGGAAGTCTCCTATTTGTTGAATATCCACCTCCTCCCTTGAAAAATGATGCTCATTTTTGCTGGGTAATTGATCCTTGGCTGCATTCCAAGCTCCTTTGCCTTACAGAATATCATGTTCCATGCCCTGCGTCTTTTAATGTAGAAGCTGCAAGGTCCTGTGTAATCCTGACTGTGGTTCCATGATATTTAAATTGTTTCTTTCTGGCTGCTTGCAGCACCTTCTCTTTCATCTGGTAATTTTGGAATTTTGCTATTATTTCCTTGGGTTGTCAATTTGGGATCTCTTTCAGGTGGTGATCGTGGATTCTTTCTATGGTTATTTTCCCTTCTGGTTCTAGGACTTCAGGGCAGTTTTCCTTTATGATTTCCTGAAAGATACTGTCCAGGCTCTTTTTTTCATCATGATTTTCAGGTAGTCCAATAATTTTTAAATTGTCTCTCCTGAGTCGATTTTCCAGGTCGTTGTTTTACTGATGAGGTATTTTACATTTTCATCTATTTTTTCATTTTTTTGTTTCTGTTTGACTGATTCTTGCTCTCTCATAGAGACATTAGTTTCCATTTGTCCAATTCTAGTTTTTAACAGATTGTTTTCTTCTGTTAGTTTTTGTACTTCCTTCTTCAATTGGCCAATTGTGTTTTTTAGGGACTTGTTTTCTTCAGTGTATTTTTTTTCCAATTGGCCAATTGTATTTTTGAAGGACTCTTCTACCTCTCTCATTTGACTATTAAAATCCTTCTTGAGCTCTTCTAAGAAGGCTTTTTGGGCTTCAGACCAGTTCATATTCCCTTTTGTTGTTGCAGATGTGGGTTTGTTGACAATGTTGTCCTCTTCAGAATTTCTGTCTTGATCTTCACTCTTCTCATAATATGAATCTATGGTACATTTCTTTTTACTCATGGTGTTTCTTTATTCCCTGGCCTTTAAAGAGATTGAGCTCTCCTGCTGGGGAACAGAGGGTACTGACCCAAGCTTCTTGTGTTGGGAGCCTAGGTCTTGGTCACTGGCTTTGTGTGCTGGGGCCTCTTATGCTGGCAATTGGAGGCTGTAGGTTTCTGGCAGCTTACCTCGTGTTGGGCTGGAATCAGCAAGGCTGGAACTTTCAGGCAATTCTAGGTTGCCTGCTTTTCCTTTCCTTTAGCTTTCTTCAGCTCCTTTTAGATGGGTGCTGCAGGGTGTTATCTGCCTGGGGCCCCCTGCAGTGTTGTCTCCCTTTTCTGCTAATGCACTGGGAGATTCCTTTGGGGAGTGCCAGGCACCTGGTGGTTTTCTGAGCTGGTTTCCACCGGTTCCCCCACCCTCACTGAGGCACTCGGAGGTCCAGGTGTTGGTGTTTGCCTGCTCTACCACCTGGGCTTCAGGATTTCTTCACAATTGGAGGCTCAGGGCTCTGACAGCTCACCTGGTGTTGGGTTGGAATCAGCAAGGCTGGGGCTTTAGGAAGCCTTTAGGTTGTTTTCTTCACCTCCTTTCAGATGAATGTGCAGGGTACTTATTGCCTGGGGCCCCTTGTAGTTCTGCCTCCCTTATTTTTGCTGAGGCACTGGGAGACCCTTTGCTGGGCTGCTGCACTGCTGCTCCCTGTCTTTCTTCTAGTTCAGGTGTTCCAGGGTTTTTTTCTGGGGTGATATTTTCTGTGTTTTCAGAGGTTGATAGGGGAGAGTGAGAGCAACTACCTTTTCACTCCACCATCTTGGCTCCCGGAAGGGGAAGTCTCCAAATTTTTTAAATAACACTTTTATTTGAGGAACAAATAAACCCTTACAAATTAACATGAAAGAATAATCACACAAATTAATTTTTTTTTTACCTGTGAAGTGATCCAAATAGTACTGGTAAAGCTTGCACTGAATAGAAGTCATTCTTACTGCTAATACATACTCATGTTTGGGTGGTAAAAACTCTGCTAATGTTGTGCAATCTTTCCTCTGTAAGATAAAGAAATGAAAATAAATTATGCTCTCATACTAGTAATTAATTCAGGTATATTCCAAACTCCAAAATAGCCTAACTCTCAAGCTTATAATCTCTTTAACATAATCAATCACTGGTTCTCTTAGATTTAACTTTTAAAAATGATCTTTTCTGTACTAATAAAAAAAAAACAACCTGAGTCCAGTGAAAATAAATTCTTTTTTCACTATCCAACAAATGGTCCCTTCTGACCTAATTTTCACCATACACATAGTTCTTCATTTTCTATTATCTTGCATTTCATAAATTTATTATATTATCTGTATTTAAAATTTCTCATGAAGACATACCAAATTTTGACTCCCCAAATGGTTCTCTGCCTTCACTTTTCACATCAACAAAACTGATAGATTTCAGACTGGTGGCTTTTAGTATTTAGTAGTCAATGTTGTGGTACCTACAACAGTGCTAGGCTGCTTTTTTCTATAGGGATTCTTTTGCAGAGGCTGTCCACATGGTTTTGTGTTTTAGAAAGTCATAAGATGGTCAGTCTGTCAGTTGGTCAACAAACATTTATTAAGAGTCCATCATGTGGCAGGCAATGTGCTGGGTCTACAACAAAGAGGCAAAATAACAGTCCCTGCCCTTAAAGAGTTCACAATCTAAGAAAGAAAAAAGAAGCTAACAATATTGTCAAAACCAGAAATGTACACAATAAATATGGAAATTATTCAAAGAGGAAAGGCAACATAATTGAGAATTGGAAAAGATTTCCTATAGAAGATGGGATTTTAGCTGCAACAGAGAGTAATAAATCTCTAACGTTTATACTATATGCCAAGCCTAAAGCACTAAGCACTCTACATATATTATCTCCTTTGATCCTCACAACAAGCCTGTAAGCACATTTTACTACTGAGGAAACAAAGGCAAACAGAGGTGAAGTAACTTTCTAAGAGTCCAAGGTAGTAAGAATTCAAGGGTGAATTTGATTTCAAGTCCAAGGGAGCCAAGGTCCTTAACTGAGATAAAGAAACTTTAAAAATTATTACTCTGAGACTAACCATCCCAATCAAAAGTACAGCAGAAGGTATAAAATGTCCAAAGCTAGAGAGATGAGTAAATCAAAGAAAGCTTTCATCAGCATAAATATACATACATATGTATGTGTATGTACATAAAAACTAGAGATGCCCACAATAAATAAGCAAATTAGTCATAATGATTACAAAAATATTCAATGGAGTTCCAACTATCTAGCATGAATACCTGGGTTAAATAAGGAAAGAGTCTTTTGACTAAAAGGCCTGGAGGAAAGAATGGTAACTGAATTTACAAGAGCATTGAGGGAAAAAAAAGAAATCTAAGATTCTGATGTAAAAAACTAGTAAAATGGAAAATGGGCCAAGGAGAAATAATTTAAGACTCATTCAACTCCCTAAAAACCATAACCAAAAAAAAAAAAGATCAACATACTATAATTTGAGAAACCATGAGTAAAACTACCCTAATCTATTAGAACAAGAGAGCAAAGAGAAAAAGAATACTCCAATCATTTCCTGAAAGTAATCTCAAACAGAAAATCTCACAAATGCCAAAATTCATAAAGTCCATGTCAAACAAAAAATGCTTCATCCAGAAAGAACCAGTTCACACACTACTTATGATTCCACAAGATCTGGCAGCTACTGATAAATTTTGTGAGAAAACATGGAATACCTAAAAGGCAAAAGATACAGTCTTACACGATCTACCCTGCAAAGCTGAATATGATTCTATGGGAGAAAAATGGACTTTAATTGAAGTGAGGCTTTTTCAAGTCATGAGCTAGTTTGATCTAAAAAGAGAGGGGCCCCAAATTTTTACTATGAAAATTAAAAAATGAGGTTTTTCAGAAAAAAAATGAATAAAGGAAATTACTGGAAACTAACTATTCTGACCTATGTCCTGAAATGTAAAATAAAAAACAAAACAAAACTACAATCTTGATTGCTTGGCCATCACTTCCTGACAAATAGAGGGAGAATAAATGGAAGTAGTGTCAGATTGTATGGTCTTGGGCTCAAATCTCTGCACATGGTGACATCAGCCATGAAATTAAAAGAGACTGCTCCTTGGAAAGAAAGGCACATCTAGGCAGCAGGCTGAAAAGCAGAGGCATTACCCTGCTGACCCTTCCATATAGTGAAAACTATGGTTTTTCCAGGAGCAATGTGAGAATTGGAACTATAAAGAAAGCTGTGCTCCACAAAATCAACACTTTCAGATTTTGGTACTGGAGAAGACTTTCCAGAGTCCCTTGGACAACAAGGAAACCAAATCATTCAACACTTAAATTAACTAATTCTGGCTATTCACTGGAAGGCCAAATACTGAAGCTGGTTAGAATACTGCCATGCAAACAACGAACATAAACTTGGATAGAGTTTGAGAGATAATGGATGACAGAAGGGCCATATTCTATGGGGTCAGGAAAAGTCTGACTGATAAATACTAACACAATTGACAACTTAAATGCAGTACATGGATATTTACAAACATATAAATAAAATTTTGACTTAATTTTAAGTCTTATCTCAAATTCCATCTACTACCTGAAGCCTTTCCTGGTCTCTCCTCCTTCGCTCTCCATCCCCCACTACTAATACCTTCCTTTTTGAAATTATTCCTTTTTTTACATTGTTTATATATCTCAAATATAGTTTCCTTGTTAGAATGGCAATTTCTTGATTTTGGGATGGTGGCTATGTGTCTCCGCAATACAATACCTGACACATGGAAAGTGCTTAATAAATGCTTGTTAACTTGACTATCTGATGTCGCTTCTCTTTCACTTGGTGTGTCTACTCTTAGGATGTAGCAGGCTGTCCTGGATCAGGGTACTGGGTGGCTAAGAAGCCTAGTTTTTTATTCCTCCCTTCATCCATCCAGCTCCTTGATCAAAATTCAGAGAGCTACATGGTCTTCTGTGTCCTTTTCCACTTCTGTTCTCACCCCTGGGTTGCTTGGGCAGGACAGATGGTGTTGAACTCCTTGAAGTTTACAGGTTCAAGGTGATGAATAATTGAATGAATGGACATATTTGTTAAATACTTGCCATATGTGCAAAGCACTAGGGATACAAATAGATATACATATATATATATATATACACACACATATATATATGTATATATATAATATATATATATATATATTATATATATATATATATATATATATATATAATATATATTATATATATTATGTATGTATATGTAAGACTTCAGTTCCAAGTCAGATTGAAAAGTCCCACAGTCCTTAGGGTGCAACAGGAAAACAGATGGCAATGCCTATTCTTTAATGTCTTTCTACTGATAAAAAAAAACTTGTCAGTTTCTAATGTTTAACAATCTGACAGTGCCAAAAATTTTGGTAAAAATAACTTTTTCTCCAACCAAAAGTAGGATATATTGTATAAGAGATTATTATTCATTTATCAATTAGACTATCTAGCCACCTTTCTTTGTCCTTGAATTGAGCCTGAGAACTCAACTTTCCCTCTCAGATTAAAGTTACAATTAATGGGAAAAACTAGGAAAATACTAAAACATCAGGTGTTATCTGAACCAAGTTGTCTTGAAGGAAGTTCTAAGAGATACAGTGCCCCTGAAGTGTCTCTGCACCACCAAGGAAAACCATTATCTTCCTAACAAAGCTTTCTGGAGAATCTGCTAATTCAGGTCCACTCACAATGTCTACAATATGCTGAGAGGAGTTACTAGCACCAGTTTCCTTCATGTAACCAATCATGCTGTCCCAACACCTATGACTATCTACCCTAACTGTCTTTCCTTACCTATCCAACTATGTCCTTTGTTCTCTTGAATTTCCCAAAACTAACTAATTACCTTGGGGTCTTTGTCACTGAGAAAAGCAACTGATTCAACTCACTGCTTACTGCTAGTCTAATAAATTGATCATGCTTGGACCTTTGCCTTTCTTACTTTATACTTCAGATGTAACAACATATCATGAAGAGGTTGCAAGCAAAATTACAGATTTTTCAACTAAAACTGACTGAGTATAGATGAATATATATTTTACATCTACCTGAACACAGCCAGCTAACATTTCATAGAGAATATGGGCACGCTTTTTCATTACTTGAACATTTGTCGTGGTGGAATCTGCACACTGGCCATTTTGAATTGGATTTATGAATCGATTCCTAAATTCCGTAACAGAACCAAGAAGATTCTCTTTGACAAAATTAACCATACAGTGATCTAAGAGAAGAAAAATAAATTGTCATTGCAAATATATCACATTTTATTCAACCAATTTTATATCATTAATGCAATAATGATGAACAAAGTTTTTTTAAATAAATGAGATCTGATGAAATGTGATAATTCAATTAGCACTTGCCAAATAATTATTTAACAATCCAACTATTTTTGAAGATGTTGGTAAGCACATTTTTTAGAAATAGTTCAGAAAATTTAATGATAAGTAAAACTTTAATAATATTTTTAAAACACAAAGACATAATTTAAGACAAATTTTAACAGAAATAAATGTTATAATAATTGAAATAATTCAGACAAGTTAATAAATAAAAGAAAAAAATTCTAAAAAGACTGTAGGTAAAGAGATTAGGAACATAAATCATATCCATGCTGAAAAAATAGCTCAAAATAACTCAAAAGAGGACAGTAACTTACATTCCGTTAGATTATTTTGTAGAGGTGTTCCTGTTAAAATAATTCGTCTTTTTGAACGAATCAAATTGATAGCTTTGGATACAGCTGAAGCTTCATTTTTTAGTATATGACCTTCATCACACACAACAAAATCCGGGCCTACCAAAAAATTTTTTACTATTATTTAACTCTCACAAAATTTGTATCAACTAATGTTCATCTAAGATCAACTGCACAATGGAGCAATGCTTAAATATTGAAAAGCTATGCTAGAGAGCCACATTTGCCAAATGAGCAGAAATATCAATGGATTAAAAGTAAGAATATCTTAACTAAGGCTTAT
>NW_027556244.1:0-15854 GCF_003287225.1 Phascolarctos cinereus | reverse complement strand
CCCTTAAATGGACCACATCTGCTTTTGCTAACATGAAAGATAAAGCCTGTACCTCTTTGCAAACTGCAGAAGACCATATTAAAATATCCTGTCATTGTCAATATTGCAGATTTTCCAAATACAAGATGACCTCCATCTAATTTCATAACTTCACACTTTCAAATAGTGTAAGTCACCTTCAGGCCCCATGTGTCTAGGGAGAATGAAGAAAAATAAAGATAGCAATGTATCTAATATTCTGACACTGATGTAATAATGTGTAAATCAAGGTGACTTTATTTTTAATGTTAGCTAGAAGTCAAGTTCCTTCAATTTCAACAAACCAATGGAGAGAAAAAATGAAAACATAAATACTGGCATTGTAGTGACTACTGGAGAAGAAAGAAAATGACAGAACACCAAAGAATCCACCCCTCAGAAGCCAAATTTAATTTAATTGAATCTAATAGTCATTAAGAAAGTAAAATTGTTCTTATAGAGACTGGCTTATTGTTCAATTCATATACATAAAATGTAAAACAAAACAAAACCAAAAAACAAACAAAAAAACACCCTTCTCACCACCCTGCCTTCTACCAGCAAACAAACTAAAACAAGAAAAAAAACAAATTTAATTTAATTGAATCTAATAGTCATTAAGAAAGTAAAATTGTTCTTATAGAGACTGGCTTATTGTTCAATTCATATACATAAAATGTAAAACAAAACAAAACAAAAAAACAAACAAAAAAACACCCTTCTCACCACCCTGCCTTCTACCAGCAAACAAACTAAAACAAGAAAAAAACCCAAACAGGACTAAAACTAAATCAAATACAGATTTTTTTTTCAAAACAGCTATTCGGAGTGAAAAATGAAATTCACTCTAGTGAAGCTAGATCAATATCTTTCAGTATACACATATAAGGTAATGATTGATGTTTGGTTTTTGAAGATATTCTTAATGACCTGTTTCAAAGGAAATTAATGAATAGTCCACCTGAAGTAGCAGAACACAAGTTCTGTTTACTTATAGATTATTTCAAAAGTGTTCATTAAAATCCAACTGTTCCTCAATATAATACTTTGTAAAGACTGAAACATTCACTCCTATGTCATACCTTCCTATTGTGAGATAGGTAGGTCAAAAGAAATCACAAGTTCTCTATTTTCAGAATTATAAGGCTGAAAGGAGTAGAGATAAATGTTTTTAGTGAGTCCATCATCGACATTTTGAAGAGATCTATACCTAACCCACTTTAAGAGTATGCCTTTCTTCTACTGTCTTACAGGAAGGCATTCCAGCACTTTACAACTGAATTGTTCCAGTGGATTAAATATTTCATTTGTGTATAACTTGGATCTATTATGTTGAAGCTAACTGAAATATACTCTATGCCCAGAAAAATTTAGGATAGCCTAAATCTACTTACTTAGGAAGACACATCTACTTTAAAAAGTCATATAGCTATACTGAAACAGCATAAATTATTTTGGGATTATTTGTGGTTAAGACGGCTCTCAATAACTGATATGAGGAAAAAAAGTTGATAGAGTGTTTTTTGGTTTGTTGTTGTTGTTGTTGTTGTTGTTGTTGTTGTTTTGGTGATGGTGATGACAGTAGGAAAAAATAACAAAGTACGTGCGACAGACCAAGAAGTTGCCATGCATTTTTAAAACATTTTCATTTATGGTGGAAATAACCAAGCCCAATCAGTATACGAGATGATAGAAAGAATAGAAAACAGGTCTCAAAGTGATAAAGACTAGTATTCAAGCAACCAAGGACAAGTACCCTGACTGTTCATTGTCCCTTGTAACTCTCTAAGACTAGATGCTTCAGATGAGCTGCGGATTTGCTCAAAGAGAGGTCCACACTACGAAATAAAATCACAGGTCTAAACACAAAATAAAAAAAATCTATATAGATTCATTAAGAATAAATTCCTACCGTAACTTGATGAAACACGTATCTACCCAATACATGTAGTATTCTAACTTCCAAGGTAAAATTTTTCAGTTGGTAGGAAACAATTATTTCTCTTAAATCTCACAGAATTTCATTTTTCTTCTCTCTTGTTCTGCTTCACTTAGAGTTATTTGCATATTTTACATCTCTTCCCTCCTAGATAGTAAGTTTCTGGTGGGTAGGGACCATCTCTTATTGACCTCTGTATCCCCTTCAGGACCTAGCCCAGTGCCTTGTACAAAGCAGACATCAAAGAATAATAGCCTCATGGAACTGATTTATGTTGCTCAATTCTTTCACCTATGGCATAACTCTTAATGATTTGAAAACTCTAATTTTAAAATTTCCATTGTGTCTGTCATCTCTAACACTAAAGTACTACATCACTACTTTGATGGTCCATTTTGGCCTGGAGATGATCCCAAGTTCTTTAAGGCTACAGAGCAGAGCAAAAGCACCGATAGGTCCTACTAAACTGAAAATGTTTCTGATATTAACCTGGCTATGGACTTTAGGTCTGTTTTCTGAGGACCAACCTAGCTGAACTTAGAAAGGCCCTTTATCAAGAGGCTGGCCCTTGGGTGATATTTTTTTTTCCATTTGCAACAACTCAGAAAGACCATCTATTGAGGCAGAAAGGAGTTTTGAGCTTCATTAAGAGAACCAAATGTTCTGAAAGTGTAGAAATGAGAGGCAGTCATCACTTGTGTCACTGTAGGCATGGAATAGATCAAACAAATCAATACATCATTATCCTTTTTCAAAAAAGGATATTCATAACCATACAGAGACCATTAAAATATCAAGGTTTAGGAATTCTGATAAAAGAAGTTAGTTATCTTCCATCCATCATTTTTTCTTCTTTTCTCTATTAAACTATTTCTTTCTCCCCAGAGGATCATAAGATTATTAATCTAGAGCTGGAGACATCAAAGGCCATATGATCCTACCCTTTCATTTTACAGATGAGGAAAATAAAACCCAGGGAAATTAAGTGACTTGCACACTTTCATGGCCAAAAGTGTTAGCAAAGGAATTTTAACCTAGATTCTCTGAATCCAGAGTCAGGACTATTTCCACATGACTATAACGTGTTACCTCAGTTCAAATAAAAATTTTTTGGCTATAATTAGAGAAATACAGACTAAACAGCCTCTGTAGACTAGGTGGTCATATTTAGAATTCTCAGGAGTGAGGGAGTGAAAATTTTGCCCTTTTTCACAAGGTGTTAATGGAGTGGGAAGTATCAGTTATCAACAAAAACAAAAATTATATTTCCACAGATGATTTTCCTCCTTATTTACCAGATGGGGGCAGCCATTTGACATGAAACAACATCTTGACACCATTAAAACACACACACACACACACACACACACACACACACACACACACACACACGCCTCCTTTTTTTTTTCCTTTTCTTCATACTGTCAAGTACCCAGAAACTCTTATTCAAACATTTAAATTATGACTGCTAGTCTTTTTGCTTCTGCTTGCTTCAACAAGGTCAAATTCTACTCTAGAGGGGAAAAAAAATTAACTAGTTTAATGGACAAAACAGTATCCTATTTCCTGTTCCTCAGAAAACACCAACAAAAATGATAACATAAACAAACACATGCACCTAATAGGAAACAGCAGAGGAGATGGATTCATAACATCTAGGGAGAATATTCCACTCATGTAGTCTCACTCTGTAATTATCCATCAGTCCCCTTATGAGCCAAAGGAAAATCTAATGCAATTGGGTCTCAATTTATTTTGTTATTTTAGTCTTAGGGATATCATTTCTAAAATCTGTAAGATAAATAATGAGTGACAAAGACCTCATTTAAACAAAGCCCACAGAGGCAGCTTGTTATGTTTAGCCTCATTAGATTGGAGAAGAGCATCAGGCCCTCAACTGTATTCAGTTATCTTAACCCTAAGTATTAATAACAGCATTTAATGAGGTCAGAGTAAAGTGCATGCTGGTATTTCTTTCTGCCATAAACAAGTCAAATGTCCCTTGATTCTCATTATAGAGAAGAAGTACTTTTACCCTCTCTGGATTTACATGCAACCTGAGTTATTCACGGCTTATGAAAATATTCAGATTGCTCAAAGAAACATCTCAAACCATTTTTACATTACATTATATTGTTTGGAAAAATATCATTTTAATGGGTCTCGCATGCATTAAATAACTCTAGAGTCTCCTCTTACACTCTCTAAAAATCATGACTGCTATTTTTGATGAGCTCCCTGACTCTTAATCTAGTGACACAAATTCATACCTGTATCCCCGAAATGGTTTTTGGAAGGCAGGATGGTGTAGTGGAAAATACGCCAGATTTGGAATCATAGGATTTGGGTTCAGTATCATAACTCTATCAATTACTTCCTAGCCTTCGATAAGGCACTTAAAATCTCTGTGTCTCACTTCCTCATGTAAAATGAAGAGGCTAAGGCTTAATGTCTTCTAAAGTTCCTTTGGTGTCTAAATTTATGATTTTATGATTCTTCAGACTTTTATTTTCTCACTGTATAACCAAGTAACTACAATAGAGAAAGTCCTCAATTCAAGTGGGTACTGCTTGAGAAACTTGGGCTTGGAGAAAACTTTGGTTTGAATTTGGGTTCTGAAACTCACTAATTGGCAAAGAACAATCTTTCTGTGCTGATTTCCTTACTGGTATCATGGAGATAATACTTTCAACTACCTTTAACAGAATGGTTGTGAGTATGACATGAGATAATGTACAGAATCATAGAGCTAGAGTTAGAAGGGACCTCAGAGGCAATCCACTTCAATCTATTTATTTTACAGTTGGGGAAACTGAGGTCCACAGAAATTACATGATTTTCTCAAAGTCATCAATCTAATTGTCATAGGCAAGATTCAAACACAGTCCTCACATTCCAGAGTCAATACTCTTTCCCTTGTACCATGTTGCATTGCATGTAAAGCATTTTGTAAAGTATAAAAGCCTAAGTTTTGAGTATTTTGAAAAATGAATCATGAAGTAGTCACATTACTTGCTGCATATTTCCACTGGGCTGAAACAAATTACTATATTTACATATTTTAAACTTCTCATAATGCATATTAATACATGTGACCACTTCATGGGATTCATTATTTGCATTAAGCAGGACCTAGCTATTATTATTATTGTCATAGCTCTAACTAGCTAATTTGGATAATGAATGCTCACAATACAAAATAATTTTTTTTTGTTTCACAAAGATTTAGTACAGTGTTCCCTTGAAAAATGAGTTCTAGGGATTAGTTCTATACCTGATGCTTCATTGGTCTGGGGAATTCCAGATTGAGAAACTTCTACCTCTGCAGGTCAAGACCTTCTCCATAACTTAAAATCTTAGTGAGTTGCTTTAATGCACTGAAAAATCAAGTGGTTTTTCTAATGTATGGGAGCCATTATACATCAGAGGCAGGGTTTCACTTTAAGATTTCTTGGTTCTGAGGTCAGGTTTCTAGGCACCACGTTGAATCTCAAGTTCTTTGAGTCCATTTAA
Organism: Phascolarctos cinereus; assembly: GCF_003287225.1. NCBI lineage: Eukaryota > Metazoa > Chordata > Mammalia > Diprotodontia > Phascolarctidae > Phascolarctos > Phascolarctos cinereus. The sequence goes on along the minus strand of NW_027556244.1, from coordinate 10,384 downwards.
ATGGAGTTATCTCCTAGTCCATTTAAAATATAACAATTTTTTAAAAATGGCTACAGATTGTAAGAAATACATCTCTTTCAGAAAGCAAAGAATGAATATATAAATGCATATAATTTTGGTATCTGATTTGGTAGTTGATGAAGGAATAACAGTCAATTAGTTTGAGTCTCTGAAAGTGGCAGATTGGTGGGACAATATTACTGTATGGTACTTTATTTTCACAATCTAACACTTTTAAAATGAATAAAAGGGTGTCACAAACTTCTAAGATATCTATGTGCCACAGAAAGACTCAAGTGTATAGCTCTTCAGCTTTCTTTTATGCTGTCATATTTCATAAACAAATCATGTGTAGTCCATTAAGTGTGTTATTGCTAAAATTCAGCAGAAAAAGATACAGTTTAAGAAGAAAGTGGTCACAAGACAATGAGAGATTCTGATACTTTTTGGCTATACCTAGATAGGAATATCACAATTATTCCTTCATGAATAATTCTCATATATGTGAAAATACTTAAAGAACAAACCTATTAAGCAAAAATTCAAATAAAAATAAATAATTTATAATATCAATACATTTCTTTCCTTCTAGTAGTTGAAAGGACTGATAACTGGGGAGAGGACTGAGAATATGCAGATAATCCTGGATGTCCGTAAACATTTGTTATTGTAAAAGTATGTAGTGTTTATTTTTTAGGATTCGCCCTGGAAGATTGGTAGTGGCAGGGAGGTAGGGGTAATGAATGACTAATGACCCTTAGGCAGGGAATTGATTTAACTGAAAACTAGGGGAAAATATCTAGTCTGTATTAATCATTGAGCATACCTGTTAGGTTACTTTAATACCATCTGACATTATGTGAGTACTAACTTAGCATGTAGGCTATCTATATATTACCCTTAGGCCTACTTAACTGTGCCCTAAAGAAAAATGAGAATGAAGAATGTCTGTTGTCCAGATTGTGATATATAGTTGGCTGCACATCCCATAGAGCTGGTTCATATATATATATATACACATATATATATATACTTATTTATATATCTATGTATATATACATGTGTACACTAATATATATAAATAAGTATATATATGTACACATGTATATATACATAGATATATAAATAAGTATATATATATAAATAAGTATATATATGTATACACACAACACACACATATATATATACACATATATATGTGTGTATATATATGTGTATATATATATATGTGTGTGTGTGTGTGTATACATATATATACACATATATATATACTTATTTATATATCTATGTATATATACATGTGTACACTAATATATATAAATAAGTATATATATGTACACATGTATATATACATAGATATATAAATAAGTATATATATATAAATAAGTATATATATGTATACACACACACACACACACACACATATATATATATATACACATATATACACACATATACACCTTGGGAAGACACTACAGATGGAAAGTGAACTGGGCCTATAATTGAACAGGAGGAAAAAAGTGGACTATATTGCATTTGGGAAATTATGCAGTGTTTTCAATGATTCCAAACTTCATCTTGAAACAATCTTATCTTTTCAACACCAATATTCTTCTGGTCATACCATAATCATAAAAAATATTGATAACAGCTAACACAAATTATCTCATTTGATTCTCACAATAACAGTATGAGGTAAGTACTATTTATGTATCAGACTTGATTTCTGAGGCAAAGAGAGATTAAGTAACTTGCTTATAGTCACATATATAATAAGGTTGAGAGGATATGATTAGATTTTCCAGATTCCAAGACCAGAGCTCTATCTTCCATACCAAATTGTCTCCAAAGACACATGCTATGTGGCAATAGATCATAGATTATCAACATCTCAGAGGATTTAGAAGATAATAAAGGTATATCTCATAGCTTATATGATGGAATAAAATAGTATTGATCCTGTGAACAATGATCCCAAGGAATAATACTTCCCATTTCCCTAAGGATCTAACTTGCCAGGTACAGTATTAGAAAAACCTATTAAGACTGAGCTATTGAAAATGTGTATCTTTTGACGGTGGTCAACTTATGTGTTTTATTTTATGAGTGCTTGGAGAGTAATTACCCCCATTTCAAGAAAAGCCTCTACATGGCTTTTAGAGGCCCACAGTTTGGAAATTAAGTATTACTTCCCTCCCCTCTCCCTTACTCTCTTGGCTTACCAGTTATTTATATTTCAATGTGAATAAATACTCTTCTTAGATCTTTTCCCAAGTGCAGTTTTTTGACAGAAGGGAGAATGAGAGTGTAAAAAGCATGAATTTAGGTCCCTGGGCAAGTCACTTAACCCTGTTTGCTTCAGTTTCATCATCTGACAGGACTGAGACAACTGAACAGCAATGTAGGAAGTGAGTTTCTCTATAAACCTAGAGGTTCAGATGGTAGATGATCATAGTAAGAAGAAGGCATGGTAGAAGAAGAAGAAGAAGAAGAAGAAGAAGAAGAAGAAGAAGAAGAAGAAGAAGAAGAAGAAGAAGAAGAAGAAGAAGAAGAAGAAGAAGAAGAAGAAGAAGAAGGAGAAGGAGAAGGAGAAGAAGAAGGAGAAGGAGAAGGAGAAGGAGAAGGAGAAGGAGAAGGAGAAGGAGAAGGAGAAGGAGAAGAAGGAGAAGGAGAAGAAGGAGAAGAAGGAGAAGAAGAAGAAAAGCAGGTCACTAAAACATCTTTTTAATCACAGAAGAGAACAGAAGGAAGGCCAAAAGGAATCATGGACAAACAGCATGGTTTTGAAAGCTATATACTGAAATTTTTATATATTTAAAAAAGAAAAGCAAGGTCTATATAATGGTGATTCTCAGCTTCATATATGATCTTCTGTTCATATAAACCTTCTTTCTAAGTTGTGCCAGACTCTTTGTAACCCCATTTGTGGTTTTCTTGGCAAAGATAATGGAGAATTTTGCTGTTTCCTCCTCCAACTCATTTTACAGATGAGAAAACTGTGGCAAAAAGGATTGTGTGACTTGCCCAGGGTCACAAAGCTATTAAATATTTAGGGCCAGATTTGAATGCAAGTTGTCCTGGATCACAGTTCTGGTGTTCTATCAATTTCACCATTTAGCCACCCCGTCTTCTATTTTATTATATATAAATAAATACTCATTTTATTTGGTGTTTCTTTAGTGCAAAAATTAAAAAATAAACTACTAAAAAAAAGCATGAATTTAATGAGCACATAGAAGGTTGAGAAATCTTGGAGGCGAAAAGGGAGAAGAAAGAGAAGTCTGGGAGTGCCAAAGATAAAAACTGTCTATTTCTCAGTTTTCTTATGGGGTGGACAGTCACTGTAATCATCATCATCATCATCATCATCATCATCATCATCATCATCATCATCTGCCTTCAATTAAATGATTATTTGATAAGTTCATACTAAGGGATGTAAAAAGAGATTTAACACAGGCAAAGTCCTTTGCCTCTAAGAGCTCACAATCTAAAATCAATGCAAATACAGATAGAAACATTGAGGATATAACTTAAATATCTGAGTAACTAAGTTAATCATTTATAATAATTGCATATTAATTAATATGATACCAATTCAAAAGATATTCTGACCTAGTAGATGAATGAATAAGAAATCATTTATCCAGTTTTGATTATGTCCTAAGTACCATGCTGAGACTTAGGGATACAAATACAAAAGCAAAGACAGTCCTATCCTCAAGAATCTTATGTTCATTTCAGTGGTATCATACACAGGGGTGTGATATCCAGGGAAAAGAATATCTTGAAAGGTTTCAGGGATGGTGAATGGGACCACAGGGGAGTGTACTGACACACCCCATATAGAAGTCATTTGAAGGGAAAGGTACGGTATGAATGTTTAACTTCCTAAATCTTCATAATGATATGAAAAAAAGGAGGCTATTCAGGATAAAAAGACCAGGGCACTCTTAACGAATACAAGCTAATATTCACATAGTACTAATGAGGATCACTTAAGCCTGCTTTTGAGGACAATGGAGGCTACCCCCTTAGTATAGGGCAAAAGGAAATTGTGAATACTAACCATGGGGAGCTACATCAGTTCAAAGAGAGAGAATAGCATCACCCACTGTGAAATATAGGTTCTTGCTGCTAAGTGTGTCAAGGAATTTTAAAATTCATGAAGTACAGTTTATAGAAGAAAAAGAAAGACAGGTGCTACTTTGTGCTGTGCTTTTTTTTTTTAATAATTTCAGGCAATTGGATGCCTTTTTCAGAGGAGTAATAGCCTTTAAAGGTGTAATGACGCTGTCATTGGGTGATCTGTTGTTCAATACTCTTCTATGTAAATGGAAGCTGTTTATTACTCTCCAGGAATTATATTGAATTATATTTTTTTCTTATATAATGAATGACATCATGACTACATGATATCAACCACTTCATCTACAGCCAATTGCTATGCTGAAGGAGAAAAGAGCTCCATTTGTTTAATAGAATCATGTTGAGCAAGACATCATGGACTTGGACATAGCTGGGAAGAACAAGAAGTTGACAAACTTTTTGAAGTCAAGAAATCTTCATGTCAAGAAAAAAATAAAAAAACCCATGGAACTATGATAAATGTTAAGTCCTGATCAGGAAGGAAACTGTTAATTACTTTATTAGGCAAATTGCAATAAAGAAATATTTATATCATATTAATGGATTAACATGGTTAGTATTATGATCATATTAACATGATTCCTACATGTGAAAATGATAGGAATAATAATAGCTTAAGTTACATTTGTCAGTCTTGAGGTAGTAAGTTTGAGAATGGAGGTTGTACAAGTTTCAGTAAAAACATCTTTCCTTTTTATATTGTTCCTCATTCAGTTTAAGTTGTCAATACTTACAATGTTGTTGTTTTCTGAAATTTTACTGAGTACCTAACACTCTACAGAAAAATTTCCTGAACCTCAGAGTTTCATGAAACTGTTTGAAAAACTGTGTGTTGATATTGAAAAATTCTGAGTTAATAAGCTTGAGGTCATGTGCATATATATGTAACATGTTGTTTCCCCTATAGAATATAAGTTCTTAGATTTGGGGATTATTATCTTTTTATCTTTACATTCCCAGTGGCTCAAAGAGTACCTGGCACATAGTAGGCATTTGATAAAGGCTTGCTGAGTGATGACGGATTAATTAAGTCAGTGCTTAGGTCAGCCAGTTAGATTCTCTCTGGTTGGAGCTGAATACTGAATTCCTAAATGCTGAATATATTCAAAATGTGTGCCCTTAGGCACATAGACATAGTCAAGATAATGGGACGAATTGGTTTAAATCATAGGATCAGAGAATATTAAAGTTGGATAGGATCTTAGAAATAACCTAGAGTGGGAGTTTTTAACCTGAAGTCTGTGAACTTCAATATTTTGACAACTGTATTAAATATAATTGTTTTCCGTGATCATCTTATGTATTTTATTTTATGCACTTAAAGACATTATTCTGAGGAAGGGTCATTAGTTTCAACTGAATGCCAAAGGGATCTGTAATACACAAGTAGGATACGAATTCCAAATTTAAACCAATCACCTCATTTTACAGATAAGACTAAGCTCTGGAGTGGTTAAGTGATGTACTAAAAACCTATATCTGGTTAGTGGTAGGTACCCAGAATAAGAATTTTGGCTTCTTCTGTTCCTAGTGGTTATTCTAATATTCCTATTCTTGGCAAGTTTTCTCCATATACCCATTGTATGGACAACACCATTTAAGAAACAAAGCAAAACAAATTTTGGCCTCTTTTATGGTAAAAATAGGTGAAATATCAACTCAGGAAGAAAATGTTTTAAGAGAGAGAATAAAAGGGACTGAGTGATAGAAAGAACAATTAATTCTTAATTTCCTGATGAAAACAGACCTCATTATGGACTTTGTATCTGACACAGTGGGCTGAAGAAATAAAGAGATAAGTTTAGGATCAACGTAAGGAAAAACTTCCTCACAGTTGGAGAGGTCCAAGAATAGAATGGAATGCTTTGGGGGATGCTAGGTTCCACCAATGCTAAAGATCATGAAAATCAGGAATGCTATCCAATATGGCCTCTGAGGTTGTCAATTCTGAGCTTCTGTGATTCTGATTCATGTGAAGGGTAGTGATACTGGAGAAACTTGGTGGCCCACAAGGCGATTATATTTTCACCTACATCACTCTTCCAAGACCATCTATTATTTCTTGGGGAAGGGGACACGGAGAAGAGGTGTTATTTTCTACATCAGGTAGCTAGGTGGTTCATTGGATAGAGGTGGAATTTGGGGTCAGAAGGCCCAAGTTCAACTCTTACCTCAGACACTTACTAGCTGTGTGATCATGGGCAAGTCACTTAACCTCACTTGTACCTCAAAATGATAACAGTAGTACTTATTTTACAGGGTTATTGTGAGGATCAGAGGAGTAAACATACATAAAGCACTTTACAAACCTCATCCCTAAAGTGTCAATGCAGTTTTAAGTTTTAATAACTTTAGAAGTACAAATGTTCCAAATTTACCAAAAAAACCACCACAACTTCATTTGGAAATTTCATTATTTAAATTTCTTTTATGCTTATTTTTATGGATTTTGAATAATGAAATTTTAATTTTAACAAGACTGGGCACCCTGTAATTATGTGTTTCATGAGCAACAATTTCAGGATGACACCTTCTTGGGAGTAGTAGACTGGTAGATGAAGTCTTGTTGCTTGACTGCCTTGATTACTTCATCACCAGCCTTCCTTGTTACTGGCAGCCTGGCACTGGTACATGCCACTTACAGTCCCGTGTTGTACTTGGAGTAACACTATTGCATGCTGATCTCATCCACTTAGGAACAGGAGGAGGGTGGCTTGGAGCAACTTGCTCTTCAGTGGAAGTTGAGTTGGCAAATGGTATGTTTCCTCTAAACTGTAATAGTTCCATTAATTTTTTTTAAAGTAGGATGGAGGGAGGGTGGGGAACATAAACTTGTTGCATGAGCAAATGGGTTGCATCTTAAGTATAGTCATGTTCCTCTCCCTGGTTGACAGGGCATTTCATAGAAATAAGCACCTTGATAAATAAAAATTCCTTTAAATAGCTAAACAGATGTTAGTTATGCATTGACTAAGTTGCTGTAAAAGCTTAGGTTTATTTTTGTAGGAGTTAATTGCTAAGAATTAGAAACAGACTAATGGGGAGGCTCTATTGGAGTGTGATCAATTATAAATAAAACAGGCGAATGTTAAAAAAAAAGTCCATTGGGCTTTTTGTTGTGGGGTCACATCAAAACTGTCGTGTATGCATCAAAACCTCATTCTTTGGATGATCTTACGGCAAGAATTAAAAATGAAAAATGAAGTCCTTTCAGTCACTGATCAGCAGCTAATAAAAATTTTTACAAAGTTTAAAAATCAACTAGAGTGATATATAGTACAAGACATAGTTATGTTGAATTTTAATGAGAAATGTATCAATATTTAAGAAGCTAAATAATCTTTCAAATATTGTTCTTTCTAAGATTGTAGCATATATATATATATATATCGGAATCTTCAAAGCTTATAGTTGAACCAAGACTTTTGGGACACCTTGTAAAAATGTTAGCTATTATTCTTATCAGAAAAGCATATTCATCCTTATTAAATCATCTATTTAAATGATAAAGTATTTATAATTATTTGATGCTATTTTTACTTTTAAAAAAGACCCAGTGTTCAAAGGGAAAGTTTCACAATGAAACTTAACTAATTCAAATGATGGTTATAGCTATAAACATAACCTCACTGATGAAAAATATTGTTATCCTCTAGTTCGAGAGATGATTCACTACACATATGGAGTTAGGCCTTCCTGGTGAGGTATGGTAAAATATGTGAGATTGTTTTGCTTAAGGTTCTTCTTGGTTATAAAAGGCATATTGGAGAGGGGCAGTTATTAGAAGGAAACAATGACATAAATAGCATCCCTCCTTAATATATAGTCCTATCTGATAGTGGGCCAGGCATATTGTTTTTCTACGTAAAGGACAGAGTAGGTTAGTGGCTGAGAGGAAGAGCAGGAGTTTTATTTACCCACCTTGCAAAGGCTTATAGCATTACTAACCCTAGATATTTTACCCTATGAACAGGAAACTATTAGGTTGCAGGAGTAGAAAGGAGGGAAACATGGAGAGGTAGGGGGAGTGTGGCACACTAAGCATTTCAGGGCAGAAAGGGGAAGGGAACAAATTTATATTAAACCCCTACTATGGGCTAGGCACTATGCTAAGAGCTTTGCAAATATCTCATTTGATCCTTGTAACAACCCTGTGAAGTAAGTGCTATTATGATCCCTATTTTGTAGTTTAGGAAACTGAGGCAGAGAGACCTTAAGTGAGTTGCCTGGGGGTCACACAGTCAGGAAGTATCTGAGGACAGATTTGAATTCAGGCAGGTCTTCCTCACTCCAAGCCCATTGTTATATCCACTGTGCCAGCTAGAGGCCTCATTTTAGCAGATTAAAACCAGGAGACAATTTTAAGGCTCCATTTTTGCCATTCCTAGAATTTGTCACTTTGTCTATTAGGCAAAAAATGTGAAGCACAGAGTTACCCAGCTAGCATAAATATTCATTGGCTTGACAAGCATAGAGAATGCCTACACAAAAGAGCATACAAATACAATACACTTAATGTTTGTGCATTGGGAAGGACAATTCATGCCCTCCCTCCTAACAAATTCCACTTGAAACCTCCCAAAATCACTCACTTTCCTTCTATTTCTAACTAAAGTTCTTCACAAGCTTTTCAACTAGTGGAAGTCTCTCTGTCATTTTAAGATTAATTATTGTTCAATTCAGGATATTAAAATGTTTGCTCATCAAATTCTCCTTCATTAAGCGGTGTTCAGAATACAAGCCAAGATAAATTCACTGTCATAAATCATGAGACCCATTTTTTAAAAAGAAACTTATTTCCTAGTTTTAAAAAGTTTCATTTTTCTCCCATTAAAATGCTTTATGACGCGTAGTCAAAGCACTTATGTTCTCATTTACCAGGAATGTGAATTGAGGGAACAATAGATTCAAAGACTTGAGTGGCTAAAAATAGCAATTAACTTGTGGTGCTTTGCTCCATGAAATTTGCTTTGAAGAATCAAGATTACATTTTAAATCGTATTTCCCTGTGTCTGGTGACAATGGCTGTTAATGAAATACTTTCAGGTAATTATTAGGAGAATAGGATTTGAAAAATTGCTGGAGACAAATGAAGAAAACCTAGACTATTCTGGAAAATGGATACTTACTCCTCTTGTTTCCAAATATCACTGCACAAATAAGATGGTATAGTACAGTAGATTAAGAGCTTTCCCTCAACTAGGAAGACCTGGGGTCAAGTCCTGCCTTTGACACATACTGGCTATTTGACCCTGGGTAAGACATTTTATATCACAGTATTCTAGGTAACTCTTTAGGATTATAAATTGGAGAGAAGATTGGAAGAGGGAGTATCTTCATGTAGGAGTTCACTATACCCAAGAAATCACAAATCTAGTCCTTATTCCCTAATGCATGTTAAAATGTTAAGGATGACATTAGTTTCTTAGAAAGGTTATTTTTGAAGTAATAATTTTGCACAAAGTCAACAATTCTACCTATCATTTATCTATAAGGAAACAGAGATGATTGTAATCAGATATAGGAGTTATTTCACATTTGAGAATGTTGTACTGGCCTGATAATACAGATGTATGTGCAAAATGGATTTGTTTCCCTGAATGTTTTAATATTTGTGAAGCACTTAACACAGTGCCCGACACATAGTAGACACTTAAGTGCTTATTCTTTCTTGCTACACAAATATAATTTGCTTTTTATTCAATTTTTTCCCTTCTCAATGGCATTTTAATTATTCTGGTTATATCAGGGAATGATCTGCTCTACTCCATACTAATCTCTCCTTTTAAAAACACCGACTTCAGCAGGATGTGTCCTAGTGCGGTTGTTCCAAGAAGAAGGAGGCAGCCATGATGAGTTGGGTAAGATATTGAAAATATTAAACACTGAAAATGATGAATCTACAAAGGGAAAGTTTCCTGTTTAGGAAAAACATAATTAAAATAAAGACTATTTTATACTTTCTCTTATAAAACTTTGAAGGAAATTTCTGAGGCATACTTTTTTTTTCCTATTTGTGCCATTGAATGCCAAGTTAAATGAATAAATGAAGAAAGGGAGGAAAAATACCATTTGGAGACTCTTCAAATGTCAGTTTTTGAAAAAAAAATCAAGAAACCAATTCTTTACTGCACAGAGAAGTCTCCATGAAGGAAAAAATATAATGTAGGCGGGTTTGGGGTTTGATTACTTAGCCAGAGTAGTGATTACATGCATCAGCATCCCTTACATGCTA
>NW_027556243.1:0-15872 GCF_003287225.1 Phascolarctos cinereus | reverse complement strand
ATAGATCAGGCACATTTTTTGAGAATGGGGAAACACAGACATGTTTATATGGAATAGGAAAGCATCAGGAGACAGGGAGAGAATGAAGATCATTAAAAGAGTGAGGATGACGTTGTTTCTAATTCTTCTTTACAACATGACTAATGTGAAAATAGGTTCAATATAAATGTATAAGCCTCTATCAAACTGCACAGTGTCTTGGGGAGGAGAGGGAAGAGATTGGAAGAAAATTTGGAACTCAAAATGCTGAAAACTATAAATAAATAGTGAGGATGATACAGGGAGAAACACTGGAGAAAATGAGTTGGAATGAAATCAGACTACTAAATAGATACTTAAGTATGAATATCTAATTTACCTTGTTTTCTTTGCTAATATAGTCCAGCTGTAAGCACCATGGATGAGTCCAAATTCTGCTTAATATTTGAAAATCCTGGAAGAGTTTTGTTCCTCCTTTTCCTCTTCCTCCTTCTCTAGTACTTCCTGTTCCTGATAATAAAAGGCATGTAAGTTAAAGTTTAAAATGTTCAAATTTTTTCACTAGAGAAAGTCATGAATACCACGGTCTAGAGTTTCAACAAGAATCTAAATATATCATAAATGTTTAATAGATTTGGAGGGAGGTAAAACTATTGACATTAAAAAGATCTTATTACTTGTGACTCAATACTTATTAGAGAAATATATCAAATACAAGACAAGGGTTGCCTATACAGGAAAAGTTGATAAAAGTTTAGGAGTAGGAAAAACAGCAGATGCACAACTGTGTCTAGATCAAGGTTAGAACCTGGAAAATCTAATTGTGAGATGACTCTAGAATACTAGAACGTTTTTATTTGGAATCATTAATTCACTTTACAATTTTTTTCTTTATGATTACATAACTTATTTAATACCATTCTTTCTAAACACTTCCCACCCTTTTACCAGCAATGGCTTTCATTACTATTTTTCACAATTACTTATTTAGGTATAACTTCCTTTCCTCTGTTATTTTTTCTCATACTTTGATCTTTACGAATAAAACGTAAATCCACACTACTATATCTTGGCTAGCTATCATCATCATTATCATCATCATCGCTAGTATTTATATAAAATCTACTATATTCAACACATTGTGCTGAGCACTTTACAAATATCTCATCTGATCCTCAAAACAACTCTAGGAAATAACTTATTATGCACATTTTGCATATAAGGAAATTAAGGAAGTCAAGCTAAGTGACTTGCCCAGAGTCACAAAGAGAGTAACTTTTAATGCTGGATTTGAACTCAGGTCTTCCTGTCTGTAGGCCCAGCATTCCACCTAGCTCTGCTGAATTCTTATGCCCCAGTGTGATGCCCCAGTAATGGACATTTAGAACTAGTTAGCCTATAAACTGAATATTACCACAACACAGAACCCACCTATCCTCAGCTTTCCTATCACTTATGTGCAACCTTGGTGTCAATTCTCAATTCCTACTCATATATTCCACATGCACAATCACCTTCTAAATCATTTTCACTTCTCTCCAATCTCTTCTATTCTTTTAAACTACATAGATAAATCTCTTATCATCTTTCTATAGCCTTTCAATTGGTCTTACCATTTTACATCTCACCATTCCAATTCAATCTTCACCGAATAGATTATGTATTTGTCATTTGAGAGGTTTTCATAATATCAAATCTATTAATAATAAATTGTTATTTTCTTTGTTACATTTGAAGTTCCAAACTGTCTCCTTCCCTCCTTCCTACTCTGCACTAGAGAAGGACACCATTTGATAGATTTATAAACATATGTAAAACTATACTATACATACTATTATTTGTTACTTCTTACTCCTTCATAGGTCCTCTGTAGTTGATTTGAGTGTTTAACAGTTAACAGCCACGTTGTGCGATGACTAATATTGATAGACTTAGCCCTTCTCATCAGTGCAAGGATCTAAGACATCTCCAAAGGCCTCGTGATGGAAAGTGCTATCCACATCCAAAGAAAGAACTATGGAGTTTGATGCAGATTGAAGCATACTATTTGCTATTTTTTTTCTTTCTGTTGTGTTTTGTTTCCTCTTTCTGGTGGTTCTTCGTATTGGTTCTAATTATTCCTTATAACATCACTAGTGTGAAAAATATGTTTAATAGGAATATATATGTATAGCCTATATCAAACTGCACACCATCTCGGGGAAGGAGGTGAAGAGGGAGGGGGAGAAAAATTTAAAACTCAAAAGCTTATGGAAGTGATTGTTGAAAAATCAAAATAAATTTAAAAAGAGATATTTTCTTCATCTATTAATATAATCAAGCTGAGATATTCCTGATTCACAGTCCATCACTATAAGAGAAAGAGTGCTGGAAGAAAAAGAGGAGAGTGTAGGACAGCAATATGGAGAATAACAACAATTAGGGAAATGATGAATCAACAAAGTAGTATAGTCAGAAGGATAGGGGAAATAGCAAGAAAGGTAATAAGAGAATTAGGCATAGAAGAATCATGACAGAGTCCCATGAAAGGTAAAAAAAAAAAAGAGAGAAAATAATTAGAAGGAGGGAGTAATTAAGTGGTAAAAATATTTCAGAATCAAGAAAGTAGACAAAACCATTGATGAAGCTATGTAACTGCAGGTGAGATAAATTGTCAATCAATAAACATTGATTAAACACCTATTATTTGCTAGGTATTATGCTAAGAACTAAGAATGCAAAGAAAGGTAAAAGACAATCCTTTCTCTCAAAAACTTGTAGTCTAAAGGCAGAAGTAACTTGCAAATAATTTATATATTGGAAAAATTTGAAAATAATGACTAGTGGGAAGGCAGTAGAAATTAAGAAGGATCAGGAAAGGTCTCTTGTGGGAGGTGAGATTTTAGGAGGGATTTGAAGAAAACTAGGGTTATAGATGCAGAAAGCATGCCAAACCTGGAGAACGCAGAGAGAAAATGCCAAGAGTCAGAAGAATGAATGTACTGACCAAAGAACAGGACGATGTTAATGACTGAAGAGCACAGGGAGGGGACTGACAAACTGAATGATTAGAGAGGCCAGGTTATAAAAGGCTTTAAATATCAAATTATAAAGAATTTGGGGAAAAAAGAACTCCAAGATTTATGTATGTAAAGGGAAATAATTAAGGCCACAAGGAAAAAATGCAAAATGACAATTTAAAATATGTGATCACTAAAAGATGTCAAACTCTGCAATTTTAAAAATAAAATAATCATTTTAGAGACTAGATAATGGCACATATATCTCCTTTAGTCTATGAAAAAAATAGACTATAGGAATTAAGACACAATGTTGCATATGCTATCAGTAGGTTTTGCTTAAATATCTTCTTCGTCATTTGAGAGGTTTTCACTTTTTGCGAATCTTCAATACCTTTTATTAATTTCTACTATTTTCATATTTTGATATAAGTATGCCTCTGGTAAAAATATGCCATGATAGCCAGGTCCAAAATTTCCTTACTCGTTTATCTATATGAATACTCTACAACACATTTTAGGATTCTAGTAGAGTAACATTTCCCTAACGATTAAACATATGAAATGTTTAATAACTCCAGATACAGTATATATTCACAATCAGAAAACCTACCTTTCTTTACCTGAATTTTGTTAGCACTTTAATAATTTCCCCTTTTTCTACCAATTTATTTCTGAAAATTTTTTTATCAGAATATCCTGTGTCTGTTTTCTACGGAAAATTATTAATTACTAAAAACAAATCTTGTTTTTCTATCAGTACAAGGTTTGTAGTTATGATAATTTTTGAAACAGAATCTTTTTAAAATAAAGATTTAAAATATTTTTAAAGCCCTTGTTTGTGGAATACTTCTGAACTGCCTATATAGTTGCAAAACAGGTTATAACCATTATAGTCTACCAAGTGTTTCCTAGTTTACCTTTCTTTCCAAAAGTTTCACACAAAACTGTCATCAAATCCCTTATGTTAAGTTCATCATTACTACAAAATACAGTCAGATTATAGTCACAATGTGTTATTTCAGAATGATTTGCACATACAAAATACATTAAATTTTTCTTACTGGGAGCTTGCTTCATTCTGTACTTATTTCTGCACTATTCCTAAAATGAGGATGGTATGAGATACGACCAAATATATTTTTTAATTTTATTAATTTATTTTGATTTATCAAGAATCACTTCCACATGCTTTTGAGTTGAAAATTTTTCTCCCCCTTCCTCCCCCCCACTCTCCCCAAGGCGGCGCACAATCTGATACAGGCTGTACATTTACATACCCATTAAACATATTTTCACATTAGTAAAGTTGTAAGTAAAAATTAAAACCAATAGGAAGAACTATCAGAAAAATGAAACAAAACTCAACAGAAAGTAAAAATAAGTGGTAGCGATTCAACTTCTGTAGTTCTTTCTTTGGATGTGGACAGCATTTTCCATCCCGAGGTTCTGGAGATGTCTTAGATCCTCGTAATGCTGAGAAGGGTTCAGTTTAACAATCTTAGTCACTGCATAACGTGGCTGTTATTGTGTACAAAGTCCTCTTGGTTCTGCTCACTTCACTCAGCATCAGACCATATAAGTCTTTCCAGGTTTTTCTGAAGTCAGCCTGTTCATCATTTCTTATAGCACAATAGTATTCCATTACATTCATATACCACAACTTGCTCAGCCATTCCCCAATGGATGGGCATCCTCTCAATTTCCAATTCTTTGCCACCACAAAAAGAGCTGCTATGAATATTTTTGTACATGTGGGTCTTTTTCCCATTTGTTTGATCTCTTTGGGATATAGCCCTAGAAGTGCTATTGCTGGATCAAAGGGTATGCACAGTTTTGTAGCCCTTGGGGCATAGTTCCAAATTGTTCTCCAAAATGCTTGGATCATTTCACAACTCCACCAACAATGTATTAGTGTTCCAATTTTCCCACATCCTCTCCAACATTTATCATTTTCCTGTTTTGTCGTGTTGGCCAATCTGATACATGTGATGTGGTACCTCAGAGTTGTTTTGATTTGCATTTCTCTAATCAATAACGATTTAGAGCATCCTCTGACCATTTCTCAATTGGGGAATGGCTTGTGTTCTTATAAATTTGTCTTAATTCTCTATATATTTTAGAAATGAGGCCTTTATCAGAAGACTGGTTGTAAAAATTCTTTCCCAATTTTCTACCTTCCTTCTAATCTTAGTTGCATTGGCTTTGTTTGTGCAAAAACTTTTCAATTTAATGTAATCAAAATTATCCATTTTGCTTTTCATAATGTTCTCTATCTCCTGTTTGGTCATGAATTCTTCTGTTCTCCATAGATCTGATAGGTAAACTATTCCTTGTTCTCCCAGTTTACTTATGGTATCAGCCTTTATATCTAAGTCATGAACCCATTTTGACTTTATTTTGGTATATGTGAGATTTGGGTCTATGCCTAGTTTCTGCCATACTCTTTTCCAGTTTTCCCAGCAGTTTTTTTCAAAGAGTGGGTTCTTATCCCAGAAGCTGGGGTCTTTGGGTTTATCAAATAATAGATTACTATAGTCATTGACTACTGTGTCTTGCATATTTAACCTATTCCACTGATCCACCTCCCTATTTCTTAGCCAGTACCAAGCAGTTTTGATGATTGCTGCTTTATAATACAATTTAAGATCTGGAATTGCTAGGCCACCTTCCCCTGCATTTCTTTTCATTAGTTCCTTTGATATTCTGGACCTTTTGTTTTTCCAAATGAATCTTGTTATTATTTTTTCTAACTCTATAAAATAATTTTGGTAGTTTGATTGGTATGGCACTGAATAAGTAAATTAGCTTAGGTAGGATTGTCATTTTTATTATATTAGCTCGGCCTACCCATGAGCAACTGATTTTTCCAATTATTTAGATCTGATTTTATTTGTGTGAAAAGTGTTTTGTAATTGTGTTCATAGAGTTCCTGGGTTTGTTTGGAGGTAGACTCCTAAATATTTTATAATGTCTACAGTAAGTTTAAATGGGATTTCTCTTTCTATCTCTTGCTGTTGGGCTTTGTTGGTAATATATAGAAATGCTGATGATTTATGTGGGTTTATTTTATAGCCTGCAACTTTGCTAAAGTTGTTTATTATTTCAAGTAGTTTTTTACTTGATTCTCTAGGATTCTCTAAGTATATCATCATGTCATCTGCAAAGAGTGATAGCTTTTCTTCTTTGCCTATTCTAATGCCTTCAATTTCTTTTTCTTCTCTTATTGCTAAAGCTAAGGTTTCCAGTACAATATTGAATAACAGTGGTGATAATGGACATCCTTGTTTCACCCCGATCTTATTGGAAATGCTTCTAGCCTGTCCCCATTACATATAATGCTTGCTGAAGGTTTTAGATAATGCTATTTATTATTTTAAGGAAGACTCCATTTATACCTATGCTTTCTAGTGTTTTTAATAGGAATGGGTGTTGTATTTTATCAAAAGCTTTTTCTGCATCTATTGAGATGATCATGTGGTTTCTGTTGGTTTTGTGTTGATATGCTCAATGATGCTGATAGTTTTCCTAATATTGAACCAACCCTGCATTCCTGGTATAAATCCTACCTGGTCATAGTGTATTATTCTTGTGATAAGTTGCTGCAATCTACTTGCTAGTATTTTGTTTAAAATTTTTGCATCTATATTCATTAGAGAAATTGGTCTATAATTTTCTTTCTCTATTTTGACTCTTCCTGGTTTAGGTATCAACACCATATTTGTATCAAAAAAGAATTTGGTAAGACTCCTTCTTCACCTATTTTCCCAAATAGTCTATATAGTATTGGAATTAATTGTTCTTTAAATGTTTGATAGAATTCGCATGTAAATCCATCTGGCCCTGGAGATTTTTTCCTAGGGAGTTCATCAATGGCTTGTTCAATTTTTTTTCTGAGATGGGGTTATTTAAGTATTTTACTTCCTCTTCGGTTAATCTGGGCAATTTATATTTTTGTAAATATGTATCCATTTCACTAAGATTGTCAAATTTGTTGGCATATAGTTGGGCAAAATAATTCCTAATTATTGTTTTAATTTCCTCTTCCTTGGTGGTAGCTTCACCCTTTTCATTCTTGATACTAGTAATTTGGTTTTCTTCTTTTTTTTTTAATTAAATTAACCAAAGGCTTATCTATTTTATTGGTTTTTTCATAAAACCAGCTCTTAGTTTTATTTATTAGTTCAATAGTTTTCTTAATTTCAATTTTATAATTTTTCCTTTGGTTTTCAATATTTCTAATTTGGTGTTTAGTTGAGGATTTTTAATTTGTTCTTTTTCTAGTTTTTTTAGTTGTATGCCCAATTCATTAATCTCCTCTTTTTCTATTTTATTTATGTAAGCATTTAGAGATATAAAACTTCCCCTAAGAACTGCTTTCACTGCATCCCATAGGTTTTGGTATGTTGTCTCATTATTGTCATTCTCTTGAATGAAATTATTGATTGTTTCTATGATTTGTTGTTTGACCCAATCATTTTTTAGGATTAGATTATTTAGTTTCCAATTATTTTTTAGTCTATCTTTCCATGGCCCTTTATTACATATAATTTTTATTGCATCATGATCTGAAAAGGATGCATTTAATATTTCTGCCTTTCTGCATTGGATTGTGAGGTTTTTATGCCCTAGTACATGGTCAATTTTTGTGTATGTGCCATGTACTGCAGAAAAAAGTATATTCCTTTCTATCCCCATTCAGTTTTCTCCAGAGGTCTATCATACCTAACTTTTCTAATGTTCTATTCACCTCCTTAACTTCTTTCTTGTTTATTTTGTGGTTAGACTTATCTAGTGCAGAGGGGAGGTTCAGGTCCCCCACTAGTATAGTTTTGCTGTCTATTTCTTCCTGTAACTCCCTGAACTTCTCCTCTAAGAATTTGGATGCTATACCATTTGGTGCATATATGTTTAGTAATGATATTACTTCATTGTCTATGGTGCCTTTTAGCAGGATGTAGTTTCCTTCCTTATCTCTTTTGATTAGATCTATTTTTGCTTTTGCTTTGTCTGAGATCAGGATTGCTACCCCTGCTTTTTTACTTCAGCTGACGCATAATATATTCTGCTCCAGCCTTTTACCTTTACCCTGTATGTGTCACTCTTTTTCAAATGTGTTTCCTGTAAACAACATATTGTAGGATTATGGTTTTTAATCCATTCTGCAATCCGTTTCCTTTTATGGGAGAGTTCATCCCATTCACATTCACAGTTATGATTACTATCTGTGTCTTTTTCTCCATCCTTTTCCCCCATTTATGCTTTTCTTTCTCCTTTTTCCTTTCCCCCTTCACTAGTGTTTTGCTTTTGACCACCGCCTCCTTCAGTCCCTCCCCCTTTTATTATCCCTTTCCCTTTTCTTCCCCTTTAGTCTTACTGCTTCTTCCCTCCCTTCTTTCCCCCCTCCCTTTTCTTTCCCTTTTCCCTCCTACTGCCTATAGGGCAAGTTAGATTTCTATACCTAACTGATTATTTATGCCCTTCTTGAGCCAAATCTGATGAGAGTAAGGTTCAAACAATGCTCCCCCCTCCCTTCTTTCCCTCTGCTAATAGGATTTTGTGTCTTTTCCTGTAATGTAATTTACCCTTGTCTGCCTCCTCCTTTCTCAGTACATTTTCTAAGATCAGATTGATCCACTTATTTGGATCCATTTAACCCACTTGATTAGATTTTTTTTATCATTACATCAAAGTCAACTAATATCCACCCTCTTTATGTATACTCCTTTAACAAGGTGTAATAACAATACAGTTCTCAAGGGTTGCAAGTCTCATATTCCCTTGTAGGGTTTAAACCCCCCCCTTATTAACAACATATTGTATCTTCTGTCCCATTTACCTTTTTAAGTCCTTCTTGAGTCCTGTACTTGAAGATCAAATTTTTTGTTGAGCTCTGGTCTTTTTATCAGGAAAGTTTGGAAGTCTCCTATTTGTTGAATATCCACCTCCTCCCTTGAAAAATGATGCTCATTTTTGCTGGGTAATTGATCCTTGGCTGCATTCCAAGCTCCTTTGCCTTACAGAATATCATGTTCCATGCCCTGCGTCTTTTAATGTAGAAGCTGCAAGGTCCTGTGTAATCCTGACTGTGGTTCCATGATATTTAAATTGTTTCTTTCTGGCTGCTTGCAGCACCTTCTCTTTCATCTGGTAATTTTGGAATTTTGCTATTATTTCCTTGGGTTGTCAATTTGGGATCTCTTTCAGGTGGTGATCGTGGATTCTTTCTATGGTTATTTTCCCTTCTGGTTCTAGGACTTCAGGGCAGTTTTCCTTTATGATTTCCTGAAAGATACTGTCCAGGCTCTTTTTTTCATCATGATTTTCAGGTAGTCCAATAATTTTTAAATTGTCTCTCCTGAGTCGATTTTCCAGGTCGTTGTTTTACTGATGAGGTATTTTACATTTTCATCTATTTTTTCATTTTTTT
Organism: Phascolarctos cinereus; assembly: GCF_003287225.1. NCBI lineage: Eukaryota > Metazoa > Chordata > Mammalia > Diprotodontia > Phascolarctidae > Phascolarctos > Phascolarctos cinereus. The sequence continues at coordinate 6,464 of NW_027556243.1, read as the reverse complement.
GTTTCTGTTTGACTGATTCTTGCTCTCTCATAGAGACATTAGTTTCCATTTGTCCAATTCTAGTTTTTAACAGATTGTTTTCTTCTGTTAGTTTTTGTACTTCCTTCTTCAATTGGCCAATTGTGTTTTTTAGGGACTTGTTTTCTTCAGTGTATTTTTTTTCCAATTGGCCAATTGTATTTTTGAAGGACTCTTCTACCTCTCTCATTTGACTATTAAAATCCTTCTTGAGCTCTTCTAAGAAGGCTTTTTGGGCTTCAGACCAGTTCATATTCCCTTTTGTTGTTGCAGATGTGGGTTTGTTGACAATGTTGTCCTCTTCAGAATTTCTGTCTTGATCTTCACTCTTCTCATAATATGAATCTATGGTACATTTCTTTTTACTCATGGTGTTTCTTTATTCCCTGGCCTTTAAAGAGATTGAGCTCTCCTGCTGGGGAACAGAGGGTACTGACCCAAGCTTCTTGTGTTGGGAGCCTAGGTCTTGGTCACTGGCTTTGTGTGCTGGGGCCTCTTATGCTGGCAATTGGAGGCTGTAGGTTTCTGGCAGCTTACCTCGTGTTGGGCTGGAATCAGCAAGGCTGGAACTTTCAGGCAATTCTAGGTTGCCTGCTTTTCCTTTCCTTTAGCTTTCTTCAGCTCCTTTTAGATGGGTGCTGCAGGGTGTTATCTGCCTGGGGCCCCCTGCAGTGTTGTCTCCCTTTTCTGCTAATGCACTGGGAGATTCCTTTGGGGAGTGCCAGGCACCTGGTGGTTTTCTGAGCTGGTTTCCACCGGTTCCCCCACCCTCACTGAGGCACTCGGAGGTCCAGGTGTTGGTGTTTGCCTGCTCTACCACCTGGGCTTCAGGATTTCTTCACAATTGGAGGCTGCAGGGCTCTGATAGCTCACCTGGTGTTGGGTTGGAATCAGCAAGGCTGGGGCTTTAGGAAGCCTTTAGGTTGTTTTCTTCACCTCCTTTCAGATGAATGTGCAGGGTACTTATTGCCTGGGGCCCCTTGTAGTTCTGCCTCCCTTATTTTTGCTGAGGCACTGGGAGACCCTTTGCTGGGCTGCTGCACTGCTGCTCCCTGTCTTTCTTCTAGTTCAGGTGTTCCAGGGTTTTTTTCTGGGGTGATATTTTCTGGGTTTTCAGAGGTTGATAGGGGAGAGTGAGAGCAACTACCTTTTCACTCCACCATCTTGGCTCCCGGAAGGGGAAGTCTCCAAATTTTTTAAATAACACTTTTATTTGAGGAACAAATAAACCCTTACAAATTAACATGAAAGAATAATCACACAAATTAATTTTTTTTTTACCTGTGAAGTGATCCAAATAGTACTGGTAAAGCTTGCACTGAATAGAAGTCATTCTTACTGCTAATACATACTCATGTTTGGGTGGTAAAAACTCTGCTAATGTTGTGCAATCTTTCCTCTGTAAGATAAAGAAATGAAAATAAATTATGCTCTCATACTAGTAATTAATTCAGGTATATTCCAAACTCCAAAATAGCCTAACTCTCAAGCTTATAATCTCTTTAACATAATCAATCACTGGTTCTCTTAGATTTAACTTTTTAAAAATGATCTTTTCTGTACTAATAAAAAAAAAACAACCTGAGTCCAGTGAAAATAAATTCTTTTTTCACTATCCAACAAATGGTCCCTTCTGACCTAATTTTCACCATACACATAGTTCTTCATTTTCTATTATCTTGCATTTCATAAATTTATTATATTATCTGTATTTAAAATTTCTCATGAAGACATACCAAATTTTGACTCCCCAAATGGTTCTCTGCCTTCACTTTTCACATCAACAAAACTGATAGATTTCAGACTGGGTGGCTTTTAGTATTTAGTAGTCAATGTTGTGGTACCTACAACAGTGCTAGGCTGCTTTTTTCTATAGGGATTCTTTTGCAGAGGCTGTCCACATGGTTTTGTGTTTTAGAAAGTCATAAGATGGTCAGTCTGTCAGTTCGGTCAACAAACATTTATTAAGAGTCCATCATGTGGCAGGCAATGTGCTGGGTCTACAACAAAGAGGCAAAATAACAGTCCCTGCCCTTAAAGAGTTCACAATCTAAGAAAGAAAAAAGAAGCTAACAATATTGTCAAAACCAGAAATGTACACAATAAATATGGAAATTATTCAAAGAGGAAAGGCAACATAATTGAGAATTGGAAAAGATTTCCTATAGAAGATGGGATTTTAGCTGCAACAGAGAGTAATAAATCTCTAACGTTTATACTATATGCCAAGCCTAAAGCACTAAGCACTCTACATATTTATCTCCTTTGATCCTCACAACAAGCCTGTAAGCACATTTTACTACTGAGGAAACAAAGGCAAACAGAGGTGAAGTAACTTTCTAAGAGTCCAAGGTAGTAAGAATTCAAGGGTGAATTTGATTTCAAGTCCAAGGGAGCCAAGGTCCTTAACTGAGATAAAGAAACTTTAAAAATTATTACTCTGAGACTAACCATCCCAATCAAAAGTACAGCAGAAGGTATAAAATGTCCAAAGCTAGAGAGATGAGTAAATCAAAGAAAGCTTTCATCAGCATAAATATACATAATATATGTATGTGTATGTACATAAAAACTAGAGATGCCCACAATAAATAAGCAAATTAGTCATAATGATTACAAAAATATTCAATGGAGTTCCAACTATCTAGCATGAATACCTGGGTTAAATAAGGAAAGAGTCTTTTGACTAAAAGGCCTGGAGGAAAGAATGGTAACTGAATTTACAAGAGCATTGAGGGAAAAAAAAGAAATCTAAGATTCTGATGTAAAAAACTAGTAAAATGGAAAATGGGCCAAGGAGAAATAATTTAAGACTCATTCAACTCCCTAAAAACCATAACCAAAAAAAAAAAAGATCAACATACTATAATTTGAGAAACCATGAGTAAAACTACCCTAATCTATTAGAACAAGAGAGCAAAGAGAAAAAGAATACCCAATCATTTCCTGAAAGTAATCTCAAACAGAAAATCTCACAAATGCCAAAATTCATAAAGTCCATGTCAAACAAAAAATGCTTCATCCAGAAAGAACCAGTTCACACACTACTTATGATTCCACAAGATCTGGCAGCTACTGATAGAAATTTTGTGAGAAAACATGGAATACCTAAAAGGCAAAAGATACAGTCTTACACGATCTACCCTGCAAAGCTGAATATGATTCTATGGGAGAAAAATGGACTTTAATTGAAGTGAGGCTTTTTCAAGTCATGAGCTAGTTTGATCTAAAAAGAGAGGGGCCCCAAATTTTTACTATGAAAATTAAAAAATGAGGTTTTTCAGAAAAAAAATGAATAAAGGAAATTACTAGAAACTAACTATTCTGACCTATGTCCTGAAATGTAAAATAAAAAACAAAACAAAACTACAATCTTGATTGCTTGGCCATCACTTCCTGACAAATAGAGGGAGAATAAATGGAAGTAGTGTCAGATTGTATGGTCTTGGGCTCAAATCTCTGCACATGGTGACATCAGCCATGAAATTAAAAGAGACTGCTCCTTGGAAAGAAAGGCACATCTAGGCAGCAGGCTGAAAAGCAGAGGCATTACCCTGCTGACCCTTCCATATAGTGAAAACTATGGTTTTTCCAGGAGCAATGTGAGAATTGCAACTATAAAGAAAGCTGTGCTCCACAAAATCAACACTTTCAGATTTTCGTACTGGAGAAGACTTTCCAGAGTCCCTTGGACAACAAGGAAACCAAATCATTCAATACTTAAATTAACTAATTCTGGCTATTCACTGGAAGGCCAAATACTGAAGCTGGTTAGAATAGTGCCATGCAAACAACGAACATAAACTTGGATAGAGTTTGAGAGATAATGGATGACAGAAGGGCCATATCCTATGGGGTCAGGAAAAGTCTGACTGATAAATACTAACACAATTGACAACTTAAATGCAGTACATGGATATTTACAAACATATAAATAAAAATTTGACTTAATTTTAAGTCTTACCTCAAATTCCATCTACTACCTGAAGCCTTTCCTGGTCTCTCCTCCTTTGCTCTCCATCCCCCACTACTAATACCTTCCTTTTTGAAATTATTCCCTTTTTTTACATTGTTTATATATCTCAAATATAGTTTCCTTGTTAGAATGGCAATTTCTTGATTTTGGGATGGTGGCTATGTGTCTCTGCAATACAATACTTGACACATGGAAAGTGCTTAATAAATGCTTGTTAACTTGACTATCTGATGTTGCTTCTCTTTCACTTGGTGTGTCTACTCTTAGGATGTAGCAGGCTGTCCTGGATCAGGGTACTGGGTGGCTAAGAAGCCTAGTTTTTTATTCCTCCCTTCATCCATCCAGCTCCTTGATCAAAATTCAGAGAGCTACATGGTCTTCTGTGTCCTTTTCCACTTCTGTTCTCACCCCTGGGTTGCTTGGGCAGGACAGATGGTGTTTGAACTCCTTGAAGACAGGTTAGGTACGGTTCAAGGTGATGAATAATTGAATGAATGGACATATTTGTTAAATACTTGCCATATGTGCAAAGCACTAGGGATACAAATAGATATTACATATATATATATATATATATATATATATATATATATATATATATATATATACATACATATATATATATATATGTATGTATATATATATATATAATATATATATATATATATATATATATATATAATATATGTATGTATATGTAAGACTTCAGTTCCAAGTCAGATTGAAAAGTCCCACAGTCCTTAGGGTGCAACAGGAAAACAGATGGCAATGCCTATTCTTTAATGTCTTTCTACTGATAAAAAAAAAAAACTTGTCAGTTTCTAATGTTTAACAATCTGACAGTGCCAAAAATTTTGGTAAAAATAACTTTTCTCCAACCAAAAGTAAGATATATTGTATAAGAGATTATTATTCATTTATCAATTACACTATCTAGCCACCTTTCTTTGTCCTTGAATTGAGCCTGAGAACTCAACTTTCCCTCTCAGATTAAAGTTACAATTAATGGGAAAAACTAGGAAAATACTAAAACATCAGGTGTTATCTTGAACCAAGTTGTCTTGAAGGAAGTTCTAAGAGATACAGTGCCCCTGAATTGTCTCTGCACCACCAAGGAAAACCATTATCTTCCTAACAAAGCTTTCTGGAGAATCTGCTAATTCAGGTCCACTCACAATGTCTACAATATACTGAGAGGAGTTACTAGCACCAGTTTCCTTGATGTAACCAATCATGCTGTCCCAACACCTATGACTATCTACCCTAACTGTCTTTCCTTACCTATCCAACTATGTCCTTTGTTCTCTTGAATTTCCCAAAACTAACTAATTACCTTGGGGTCTTTGTCACTGAGAAAAGCAACTGATTCAACTCACTGCTTACTGCTAGTCTAATAAATTGATCATGCTTGGACCTTTGCCTTTCTTACTTTATACTTCAGATGTAACAACATATCATGAAGAGGTTGCAAGCAAAATTACAGATTTTTCAACTAAAACTGACTGAGTATAGATGAATATATATTTTACATCTACCTGAACACAGCCAGATAACATTTCATAGAGAATATGGGCACGCTTTTTCATTACTTGAACATTTGTCGTGGTGGAATCTGCACACTGGCCATTTTGAATTGGATTTATGAATCGATTCCTAAATTCCGTAACAGAACCAAGAAGATTCTCTTTGACAAAATTAACCATACAGTGATCTAAGAGAAGAAAAATAAATTGTCATTGCAATATATCACATTTTATTCAACCAATTTTATATCATTAATGCAATAATGATGAACAAAGTTTTTTTAAATAAATGAGATCTGATGAAATGTGATAATTCAATTAGCACTTGCCAAATAATTATTTAACAATCCAACTATATTTGAAGATGTTGGTAAGCACATTTTTTAGAAATAGTTCAGAAAATTTAATGATAAGTAAAACTTTATAATATTTTTAAAACACAAAGACATAATTTAAACACAAATTTTAACAGAAATAAATGTTATAATAATTGAAATAATTCAGACAAGTTAATAAATAAAAGAAAAAAATTCTAAAAAGACTGTAGGTAAAGAGATTAGGAACATAAATCATATCCATGCTGAAAAAATAGCTCAAAATAACTCAAAAGAGGACAGTAACTTACATTCCATTAGATTATTTTGTAGAGGTGTTCCTGTTAAAATAATTCGTCTTTTTGAACGAATCAAATTCATAGCTTTGGATACAGCTGAAGCTTCATTTTTTAGTATATGACCTTCATCACACACAACAAAATCCGGGCCTACCAAAAAATTTTTTACTATTATTTAACTCTCACAAAATTTGTATCAACTAATGTTCATCTAAGATCAACTGCACAATGGAGCAATGCTTAAATATTGAAAAGCTATGCTAGAGAGCCACATTTGCCAAATGAGCAGAAATATCAATGGATTAAAAGTAAGAATATCTTAACTAAGGCTTAT
>NW_027556242.1:0-15874 GCF_003287225.1 Phascolarctos cinereus | reverse complement strand
AAATTTTAAAAAGCATATGTTAACATTTTTATTACATATAATTGAGAATAATAAGATAAAAATTCAATATAAAAACAAAGAAATAAAGAATGACTTAAATAACTTGGTGCTCATTGCTGAGTCATGCCAACATATTAAAAATAATAATATTACTAATGGTAATAATAACAAATTCATTTGGAGCAATAATCTAGAATATCAAAGGAAGCAATAAAAAGATTTAGGGATGAAGGGGAAATAGGACTACTAGACTTTAGATTATACTATAAAGTAGAAATCATCAAAATCATCTGGTATTTTTTAAGAAACAGAGAGATAAATCAATGGAACAAACTAGACAAAGGAGAATAAGATATAATGAAACTTGATAACACAGTCTTCAATGAACTCAAAAACATAAATTAACTACAAAAAAGCTGTTTAGTAACAACTTCTGGGAAAACTACTAGAAGCTAGACAGAAAGTAGGCTTAGATTATCACCTTATGTCACAATCCAAAATATATTCCAAATGGTTACTTGAATTTAATATTATATGTCATATTATCAAAAAACAGAGAGGCGGCTATCATATATCTTTCATGGGTGTAAGTAGACAACATATTATTTTTTTGTTTCTTTTTAATTTAGACAAAGGCTAAAACTAAAATACGTAATAAGAAAAGAAAAACAAACATTGTAAACTTAAATATAAAATAAGAAAAACAAGAAAATGTCATGCACACAGCAGAACATAGGAGAGGATTCAAATTATATAGCAATAACTTTTCATTTCAAGAAAGCCTACATATTAAATACTCTTCATGATGTTGAAAGTTGTCCATCTTTTCTTTGATTTCTTATATGCTTTCAGGACAACATATTCTTAAGCAAAAAGTACATAACGGCAATTACAAGAGACAAAATAGATAACTTTGATTACATGAAATTAAATAAAAAACTTCTGCACAAACAGAATTAATACACCTGGGATAAGAATGGAAGTAGGCAAATTGAAAAAAAGTATTCATCTCAGATTTCTCTGATGAGGGTTTAGTATTCAAGATAGATAAACAATTAAAATCTATCTATATATCTTTCTATCTATCTATATTTTTATTTGTCTGTTCATTTAGCTTATCTATATAACCAAAATCCATTACCCTATAGATAACAAATCAAAGGATATAAACAGTTATTAAAATAATTTGAAACTTTTAAAACACATAAAAGAATATTCTATGCCACTAATAATAAGAGAAATATAAATCAAAATAACCATCCTGTTTCACTTTCCACCTTGCAATAAATATAGCTTTTGGTTCTGATTGTTCAATATTGAAGATCATTTTCCTTGATATTATTCCTTGAGTTTTGGGGCCCTTTATCTTAATATCATTTTCATCTTCCCCAAAAGGTTCTTTCCCTGATTACCTTGCTGTTCTGAAAACAGCTACCTCTTCCCACCAAGCTTTTTGTTGCTTTTAGTAATTTCCTAAGCATTAACTCATCCTGAATTCTAGTTTCCCTGATACTATTCTTTCAAGTTTATGGTGTTTCTTCAGTTGTGTGTCTTTCCTACCTACCTATCCTACCTATCCATTTAATACCTGTGCTGGTGGGTAAAATATCTTGCATAAATTTCCACTAAACAGTCTGGACACCCCAAAGAGACACATGTACAGTCACATGGCTTTTGTTGTATGTCTTCCTCTTTTTTATTTTATAGTTGTAACAACATGTTCTTGGGCTCAGATCACTCTTAAGTTACATTCCCTTTTAGTGTTTCTGTCAATAAGATCATATCTGTCTCTTTCCTGGAATTTTGGAAATCTGCCATCCTAATCCTTTGTTATATATCTGTTCATATCATTCACTTCTTTTTGTTCTTTTTTTATTGTGAGCTCCTGTTCAGCTTGATGACTTCCCTGCTCACTTCTTACTATGCCTGGGTGAAGATGAGTTGGAATTTCAGAAGTCTTCTATTTCATTTCAGGGAACCAACTCAGTCAATATTTTCTCATAAGCTGTCACAAATAATGTAATCTAGTGCTATGTGACCAATGCATACATTTCTGATATGAACAACTAAAATTAAGAGTAGATGTCTATGCAGAATCATCATCTGGATTTGCTAATTGTTTTACATTGCTACAGAGGTTAGTCGGTGGTCCTCCATTATAACACAGAAACAGACATAAAGTTTGCTTTGTGTGTTGTTAGTCAAGATTTTCTGCCCATACTGATAAAGGATTGTTAGATTTTAATGAAGAGATTCTGGTTAGCACCTTTTAACCAGCTACTTATTTGAAAGAAATCTAAGAAATCTAAATCCAGCATTCGTGCATTCTTAAAGATACTAAAGCAAAGGAGTGAATGGGAAAGAAAGGATTTATTCTATTGAATGCCAATCAGAAAATCCAAATAGAATGTCTTTTAAAAAGTGGCTCCAATCTATTTTTAGCACACACTTAAAAGTAATACACCATAGGAATCATCTGATCTAAACTAAAACATAATACCACTGTATATCTATATTTACAGAAACATGAAGGTGTAATACTAATACACCAAAGTAAATACCACACAACATCCTCCGCCTTTGAAACATAACTGTTGTCATAATGACCATCTGCTGGCTGTAGGTTTCATACATTCCCTGACCTCTGACATTTATGACAAATTACGCACAGAAGTGCTAGAGACGGCTTGTTAAAATGAAGCCCGAGGCCCACAAGTTCTCAACCCCTCTTGTCTTTAAAAGCCTGGGTTAAACGGCAACAAGCAGCAGCCTGGACAGAAAACAGACATGGCAATGGCTAAAAGGAAATGAAATCCTAATCCTCTAACCCTTTGACTTCTGCAGCTTGCTGCATAGCAATGTGCTTTCAACCATTAAACTACCTTAACCTTCTGAAGAGCCAAATCACTTCAAATTGACTGAAAATTTGCACATCGCCACACAAGGTTTGATTGATTTCTATTTGAAAATTACATGGAGGCCAGCCGTTAACTGTAATTTTTTTTTTACTGTAATATTTTTAACCAACAAAATATGTTTCACAGTCACCTCTGGTACACAGTAAAATTGGTGTCATATAATAGCAATAATAAAAAAAAACAACTTTTCAAAGTCACAAAGTTAGCTTAGCTATAAAATGTGGAGTGCCAACTGAAGTTAGATGGAACTCTGAATTTTCTTAAATGTAAAACTCTATTTTAATAATTTTAGAAGTAGAAGCTAGTCGTCTAAATTGATTGCTATTCCTGTAATTTATATTCATTTCATATGCATGTGGCTAAAGCAAGATATTTATTATTTATTACGGAATACATAGAAATTTCATTTTCTTTTCTTTTTGTGTGTTTGTTTTGGTTTGGTTTGTAGGAATTAACCAGAATTAGTGGTTCAGAGAAGTACTTTAGCATGGAAGGTAGCTGATTTTGGAACTAGCAAGATAAGTCTTCCAGTCAAGCTCTCAGGCAAATCCATTGTGTTGTAGATTTCTGAAAATGTGCTGATCTGCATTGGTAGAAAAAGTTTTCTCACCTGGAGTTTCTATACCAAAGAATTACAGGTCTGATCAAAGCAACAGCAACAGTAACTGGAGCAGGTCAACAATTGTGCTAAGCAGTAGAATTATAAGGAAAGGCAAAAATGAGAATTTTAAACAACAACTAGAACAAAAACTTTAGGGTGAGGGAGAGCCCTCAATTATGAATTGGCCCATCTATTCCAGTGCCATTTGATTCTCTTCCCCCTGCTGATTATCTTTAAGTTATTCTGCATATATCTTGTTTGTCCATAGTTGTTCACATATTGTCTTGCCCAATAAACTGTGAACTTCTTGAAAGCAAGGACTGTGTTTAGCCTTTTCTTGTATCCCCAGTGCTTTAGAATTGCACCTGGTACATAGTATGCCCTTAACATTAGAAGGACCAGGTACATCAACATACATCAATGTATTTTTTTTATCATAATACTTTGAAATAAAATTTTTCATCCCACTACCTCTGTTTTATCTTATGTACAAAACACAAAGGTGTTGTGTCAATTGATGAGTAGTCTTTCAGAGTATTCTTAAATTCTGATGTTTCTATAATAAACACTTATTGTTGTTATTAATAATGTTATTAACTTGCTTCCTTATCAATAAAAGAAAGTGAACAGATTAAACTCTAAATCTATGTTTCTATGATATCTAATCATGTGAAATAATGTGAAAAATTCTCTATAGAATGAACATTACTCAGAAAAAAATTATGATATTATGAATTTGCAAAGCTAGAATGTTCCTCAGACACCATCTAATTCTAATCCCCTCATTTTATAATATGGGAAACACGCATATGTTTATTCTTCCCTCTATCTGTCTATCTATCATCTATTTATCTATCTTTGTCTCTCTCTCTCCATCTATCTATCCATCCATCTATTTATCTATCATCCATCCATCTTTCTATCTATCTATCTATCTATCTATCTATCTATCTATCTATCTTTCTATCTATCTATCTATCTATCTATCTATCTATCTATCTATCTATCTCTTATATTTCTTTCCTTACCTAGAGTCTCACAATTGGTCAAGGTATTGTTGGCACTTGAATCCAGATCTCTCAGTTAAATGTTTATTTTGTTATATTACAATGAAATTCATCATAAAATAACTAAATTCTACCTTTAAAATCATATGCTTAATATATACATGGCATGAATGGCAGGAGCAATAAGAACAGTTGATGTAGAAGTCAATAAGTTCATGAGCAAAATCAGCAGGAACTAACTCAGCCCTGGGTGACATGACAGCATGAGAACAAGACACTGCAGCATATTTAGACATTTCCTAAACCAATACATGAAGACATGCTCAGAAATACACAATGAAAATGCCGTTCCAAAGGCCTTTCTTAGCAAGGGCTTGGTTTGAACTACCAGAAAGGTTTGGATGTTAATAAAAATTGATAATTAAATGATATCAGAAATAACAAGCAGAAAAAAAATCACGACATTTAGCAAGTGCTTTGGGAAAAGTGCATTTTTAAACTGTTGTATAGAAGTTTCAATACAGAGACACTAAACATAATTTCCAAGGGAATTTGGACTCTCCCATGCCCCAGTTTTCATTGGTATTTTCTAGACTGATTTATGCAGACCAGGCTGTGTGGTCCCTGTGACAGAAAATAGGGAGCAAACAAAAGGATACCAAGGAACATTGAGAAATTTACTAAAGTGAGACATACATTAAGAATTTCAGGGTGGCACATCTCAAACTACCACATAAAAGTGTATTACCCACAAGACTAGAAATAGTGAGTGGAATCCGTCACTCCATTCTTAATTGGGAACTTTACTATGCCAATCAGACATACTCACTCACTATACCCAAAAGGGAAGAAGAGAAGAGCCTTCTGGAGGGGGGGGATCTGTCAGGATTTTCAAAATGCATTGCCTTGTTCTTGATTCTAGTTAGAGCTTTGAGGACTGATTCATATCAAACACTAGTGTCCCCAAATAAAAGACAGTGAGTACAGGAAAACTCTTCACAATAAGCCTAAAAGGACAAGAGGGAAAATGTTCTTACATTGTTCTGTCTATGAATAGAGCTAGGCTCTTTTGTTGGCTAGCCTGGTGACCTTGAGCAAGTCACTCAAGTTTCCTGTCTTATTTCCTTTGTCAGTAAAATTAAAGGATTGGAAGAAAGTCCTTGAGGTCTTTTTTAGCCCCCAAATTCTATGAATTTATCTTTCTTACATCATCGCGCTAACCCTACACCTTCCTTCACCCATCCAGTAACCATTTCTCAAGCTCCACGATGTACCTGGCACTGCTCCTCAATTTCAGGACACTCAGCCTGCCTTCAAGGCCAGGTATCTGGTGTCTTCAGACTTTGATCCTAGTTGTCCAGGTCTTGAGAGTGTAGCAGCCCAACTGACTCTACACGTTGCTAGGTGTGCTGTTCCATCTTTCCCCTCCAAATTCTGCTAGCTCTAAGAGAGCTGTTGGCTACTTTAAGTTAAAGGTTAATGACTTATAATGGCTCAATTGCAGAAGGGTAGAATTTTCAAGCTGTCTCAGAGATTGTAAAGTCCAAATTTCTCATATTAACAGATATGGGAACTGAGGCCCAGAGAAATGCAATGATTTGCCCAAGGTCATATAGCTCATGGCAGAGCCACAATTAGGACTGCAATTTTTATGACTCAGTCCAGGTTTCTTTCCACTTAACCATTCTCGTCATTAGCTCATCCAGACAGAATTTGTACTTTATTAACTCTAACCCAATGTAAAGGAATAAATAATGTGGGAATCTTGTGTACTGTGATAAGACAATGAGGAAGATATCTTTGTGGGTCTATTTTTTCTTAGACACTTTCAAATTATACATGTAGGCAAACACGCTCTGCCTCTGCTAAATATTTATACTGTATGATGGGTTCTATATGTTGGTTCTGTATTGCATTCAAGCACATTATGTTTCCCACAGAATCACAGAAAAACAAACCTAAAATAGACTAAAATAGACCTAAAAAGGTCTTCTAGCCCAATTCCAATATTTTCTCTGTGTGTGTGTGTGTGTGTGTGTGTGTGTGTGTTATATGAAGATTTGTTTTTAGAGAGGGAAAGAAAAATGCCATATTTACAATTCAAATCCTAGCTTTCCATTTACTTATATGCATGACTAAAGCAAGTCATTTAAAGTCTTGAGTTTCAGTTTTCTTACCTGAAAAATTAGAATAATGATTCTTCTTAAAATCCTTGGCAAATTAGATCCAACCTACCTTCCCCTCTTCATTATGTTACTTCCTTTCTTGTCCTCAGTTCATAAGACTGGCCTTCTGGATGGGTGTCCCACTTAATGATCCATCACCTGTCTGTGTTAATTCTCTGACTAGCCACCAAGCCAGGAAGGCATTCTATCTTTGCTTCCACTTTTTAGGATCTCTTGCTGCCTTCAACACCCCCTTGGACATGAAGCCTTTCTGGATCTTCCTGGCTGATGGTATTTCCCTCCCTAAACTAGGTTGTTTTGCATATTTTCTGCATCAACTTATGTCCATGTTATACTTTATTGTAAATTCATAAATATAGCCCTCAACAGAATGTGTTTCTTGATGGTAGGAACTCCATCATTTTTATTATTATTGCCACATTTAACATAGTCCATTACTATTATCAGTAGATAGTGATGTAATAAGTACATAGGAATAAATAGACTTTATGAGAAGCACTGATTCGCAGTCTTAATTTAAGAAGCATATAGTATAATAGAGTGTATTACAAGAATTATCTTAATGTAGTGGAATTATAACATATCCATTGAAAAGAAATAATTTGTTTGAAAAGTAAAAAAAAGGGCATGTAGTTTTGAGTAATGTGTCTTAACAACCAGACTATATGTACCTGAAAGAAAAACATTTGATTTAAATGTATTGATAAAATACTTGCATTCAATTTTATCTAACTCTCAGAAGGCACTGAGCTCAGTAATCTGACCCTTTTATTAGTGATTAGGTCTTCTGTATTGCCAAGCCCATGTGTAGTGTTTATATAGGTCACCTATCAAGAGGTTAGGTTTGGTAAAAGTACTTCTTAGAGGGCTGCTACATTTTATTGTTTTCCCCTAGTTTTGCTATTAGGTGAATGATGTCGGGTTTTCTCATATTGGTTAGGGAGTATCATCAGTGTGGGTTTACCTAATTAGATTTTTTGGCTAAAGTTCCTACTCACCAGGAAAACCACTTTCTCCATATTGTTACATTTCAGTAAATTCTAATGACATGAATATCATACAATGCAGTGGAACACAAACATTTCTCGTCTATATCATGTTTACTTACAGCCAAAGAAGTAAAAGGCATGTACCTGTAGCCTCTCCCAAATTATACTCTCCAACTGTTAATTCCCAAGTACAGTTCACCTATGATTTGGTTTGGTTTTGCTCTGCCACAGGTAGCCCAATTGATTTGATGTAAACAATATCCCTGTCCACTATACCTGATTCCATCGCATGTATCTTCTTGCCTCTCCCATAAATCGTGCCTTTAAGGACCAAAATCTTGACCATTAATTATTTGTTCCATACCTGTATTCATCACTTTCCTCACATACTTTCTTTTTCATTTTCTCTTTTTACCCACCTTGAAAAACACTGTGGGTATTATTTTTCATCACAAAGTTGGAAGAGAAGTCAATTAACCTCTACGAGTTTCAGTTTTCTCACTTACAAAATGAAGGAGATTGGCCTACATGATCTCTAAAAGACCTTCCAGTTCTAATCAATCTAGGAATCATGATGGATTGGGATAGGTGAGAGAGCAACAATGGTAGACAGATACAAATGTGTCAGTGGGATGAAAATGGATCAAGTTAGATGGGGAGAAAGGTTGTGAAGAACTGGTGTGCTATTTAAGGGCAAGGTCATCTACATAAATCATTTGATCCTTTTGCTCCATTCCTTTTCTTTTCTTTTTTTAATATAAATTTATTTATTTTTAGTTTTCAACATTCACTTCCACAAGTTTTTGAGTTCCAAATTTCTCACCCCTCCCCCCACCCCAAGATGGCATACATTCTGAATACCCCTTCCCCTAGTCCGCCTTCTCTTCTATCTCTCCCCCCTCCCTTCTCTTATCCCCTTCCCCTTGTATTTTCCTGTAGAGCAGGATAGACTTCTGTACCCCATTTTCTATATTTCTTATTTCCCAGTTGCATGGGAAAACATTTTTTTTAAACATGTTTTTAAAACTTTGAGCTCCAAATTTTCTCCCTTCTTCCCTCCCCACCCACCCTCATTGAAAAGGCAAGCAACTCAATATAGGTTGTACATGTGCAGTTATGCAAAACACTTCCATAGTAGACATGTTGTGAAAAACTAACTCTATTTCCCTTAATCCTATCCTGCCCTCCCATTTATTCTTTCTTTTGACCCTGTACCTCCTCAGAAGTATTTGCTTCTGATTACCCTCTTTCCCAATCTGCCCTCCTCTCTATCATCCCCCTGCTCTCTTGTCCCCTTCTCCCCTATTTTCCTGTAGGGTAAGACAGATTTCCATACCCAATTGAATGTGTATGTTATTCTCTCCTTAAGCCAAATCCTATGAGAATAAGATTCCTCATTCCCTCTCACCTTCCCCTGTTTCCCCTCCACTGTGAAGACTTTTCTTTCTGTTTTTTTTGTGAGATAATTTACCCCATTCTACCTCTCCCTTTCTTCTCCAGTATCATCCTCTCTCATCCCTTAATTTTATTCTCCAGATATGACACCTTAATCTTCAACTCACCCTGTGCCCTCTATCTATCTATATATACATACATATAATTTTTTTCCTTCAACTACCCTAATACTGACAAAGGTCTCATGAGTTACAAATATCATCTTTCCATGCAGGAATGTAAACAGTTCAATCTTAATAAGTCTCTTATGATTTCTCTTTCCTGTTTACCTCTTCATGTTCCACTGAGTCCTGTATTTGAAAGTCAAATTTTCTATTTAGCTCTGGTCTTTTCATCAGGAATGCTTGAAAGTCCTCTATTTCACTGAATGACCATTTTTTCCCCTGAAGGATTATACTCAGTTTTGCTGGGTAGGTGATTCTTGGTTGTAATCCTATCTCCTCTGCCCTCCAGAATATTATATTCCATGCCCTGCGTCCTTTAATGTAGAAGCTGCTAAATCTTGTGTTATCCTGATTGTGTTTTCACAGTACTTGAATTATTTCCTTCTGGCAGCTTGTAACATTTTCTCCTTGACCTGGGAACTCTGGAATTTGGCTACAATATTCCTAGGAGTTTTCCTTTGGGGATCTCTTTCAGGAGGAGATCTGTGGATTCATCAATTTGTATTTTGCCCTCTGGTTCTAATATATCAGGGTAGTTTTCCTTGATAATTTCTTGAAAGATGATGCCTAGGCTCTTTTTTGATCATGGCTTTCAGATAGTCCAATAATTTTTAAATTCTCTCTCCTGGATCTATTTTCCAGGTCAGTTGTTTTTCCAATGAGATATTTCACATTGTTTTCTAATTTTTCATTCTTTTGGATTTGTTTTACAGTGTCTTGATTTCTCATAAAGTCACTAGCTTCCAATTGCTCTATTCTAATTTTTAAGGAAGTATTTTCTTCAGTAATCTTTTGGACTTCCTTTTCCATTTGGCCAATTTTTCTTTTTAGGGCATTTTTCTCCTCATTGGCTTTTTGGACCTCTTTTGCCATTTGGGTTAGGCTATTTTTTAAGGTGTTATTTTCTTCAGTATTTTTTGGGTCTCCTTTAGCAAGCTGTTGACTTGTTTTTCATGATTTTCTTGCATCACTCTCATTTCTCTTCCCAGTTTTTCCTCTACTTCCCTTACTTGCTTCTCCAAATCCCTTTTGAGCTCTTCCAGGGCCTGGGACTGATTCATATTTTTCTTGGAGGCTTTGGATGTAGGAGCTTTGACTTTGTTGTCTTCTTCTGGTTGTATAGTTTGATCTTCTTGGTCACCAAAGTAAGATAATATAGTCTGACTCTTTTTGCGCCGCTTGCTCATGATCCTGCCAATTACTTGAGTTTTAAACTCTTTGTTAAGGTAAGAGTCTGCTTCCAATGTGGAGAGTGTACTGTCCCAAGCTTCAGGGGTTTGTACAGCTGTTTTCAGAGATACTTGTAGGGACCTGTAAATTTTCAGTTCTTCCAAGGTGGTATGATAAGGGGAGGTGTTTACTCCTTTCCTGGCCTGTGACCACAAGTATCCTTTCTGTCCTGTAACTGTGAGGAGGGTTCCTCTCCACAGCCACTACAAGCTCCACCATGCCAGCGTCCTCCTCACCCCAGCACTGCTGCCCAGAACTGTGACCCAGATCCACACAGGGCAAAGCAAGAGATTCCTGCCTCAGCACTGGCAAAGAGATCCCTGCAATCCCTCTCTGATCAGCCACTGGATTCCCCCTCAGTCTGTGGGCCGGAAGCTCAGGAAGCAGCTGCCCCCCCCCCAGGGCCACGCTCTTGGGGAATGGAGCTGAAACCCGCCTTCCTCTCTGAGCACGACAGAAACAGACTTTTCCCACTGACCTTCTAAGTTGTCTTTGGCATTCTGGATTGAGGAGTCTGGAAACCTCCACAGCTGCCTGATTCAGTCCTCTGAGGCCTGCTCCAGGTTTGCTGTGGCCTGCGCGCCCACGCTGCGCTGTGCTGCGCTCCCAGCCGCGCGATACACCTTTCTGATCAATCATCCAGGTTGTCTTGGGCTGGAAATTTGTTTCACTCTGTCTTTTTGTGGGTTCTGCTGCTTCAGAATTTGTTTAGAGCCATTTTTTTTTATGAGTATTTGGAGGGGTTTGGGGGAGATCTCAAGCAAGTCACTGCTTTCACTCCGTTATCTTGGCTCCACCCTGCCTTGTGCTCCATTTCTACCCAATATGCAAAGTCATCTGTCTGGTAACAAATAAATATTTATTATTTGCTTACTATGTACATGGCATTCTGAAAAAAAAGACTAAAAAGTTTGAAAATAGCTTGTGACTTCATAATCTGAAGGAACTTCACATAGTGTCACTTAATTAGGATTGAATTACTTTAGTCTGTTTCCCTTTGATCTCTGTTAAATAGGAAGCATTTCAGTTCGGATCTCTCTAGGCACAAATAACTGAGAAGCTGGGATTAGCTTTGAGTATCTTTAAAAGAAAAAAAAATGGAAGTCATTTATGTGCTATAGAAAGAGCACTATGAATTGAGTCATAAAAATCTTTGTAAGAAGAATAAAAGGAATAATTAAATTTTGGAGCAAGATTTAAATAAATAAAACTGACTGAATTCTTTTTGGTGTTTCTCTATTTCAGCTACTTGTATTCCTGTTAAATTCAGGGTTGAATTAACTTTAAAAATAAGTTCTTTTTACATCATAGTCATCCTCTTCCTCACTTATATTGTATGATCAGTTTATTATTCTGACCTCTTTTACTACTTTAACCCTTGGTAAATTTGAGGCAAATCCAAAGAAACCTACTTTAAGTATCAAATCAGATACTATTTCTATTATATTTAATGTTTTATCACCCTTTTTAATATTTATTCTTTATTAGAAAGGGGTACCTTGTCTTAATTGGTGAAATGTGCCTCTAGATTTACATAAAAGAATTAGAGTGGTTATTTATTTTTACAAAGTTATTCATGTTGATTCCTTTTAGAAACATGCTTGAGTGCATTAAAATGATACAATTTACAAAGAATTGAGTTACAACAAATGAAGAATACATTTATGTGTAAAATGAGGTAAACTGGTAATATTAAGGCTATATTTAGCTTTCAAAAGACTTTAGGTTGTAGAACTAAGGTATATAATATTTTTGGGTGCCTACACTTTCTAGTTCACAGGTAGGAAAAAGTTGGTAAAATTGTAAATTTTGAATAAATAAATGCCATCAATCACTATTTCTCATCCCTTTCTTCTGAACTCAACTCATTTTACAAAACATTACCTAGTAAATACTCCTAATAATACTAGAAGTAAGACTTAAACGATAATGCTATTTTGTAAATGAGGAAACTGGGGCACAGAGATTTGCTCAAGGTCACATAGAAAATTGGTGGAACCTGAATATATGTGCCCAGGGCTTTGTCCATTTCCTGTGCCATTTTCTTTGGCTTCTACAATGGAAACAGCACTGCCCATCTAAGTATATTAAGGAGAGAAACTAGTATCCCATTCAAATATGTCTGCTTCTGCCCAAGACTATGCTTTGAGGTTATCCCCATTTTCTGTATGAAAGTCAAAGCTTCCCCAAAGCATGAGGGCCTTTTTTCTACTTCTGGATCATGGGTTTCCAGAAGGCAAGGACTATCTCTACTCTTCTCTTTCTATAGTATACCACATTCAAAAAAGGTATTGATAAATACTTTTTGATGTTGGACAACTTTGGAAAGATAAGATCAGAAATTCTGATGTGGTCTATGTTAATTAAGCAATAAGTAAGTATCTGTATTGACTGTATATGGTTTTTTTTATAAGGTAGGAAGGGAAAAAGAGTAAAGAAGTTCTTGTTCTCATTTTTTTTTTTGTGTAAAGGCCCCTACTATCATTCCAACCATGTTGGGATAAGAAGGTTCTGGAATCAAACAGGCATTGTTGTCACAGGGAAGTATGTAGACTGGGTCAATAATTGTCAGAAGGTATCCTGGAAAAACAGAGATGGAAAACTTGTTTCAAAATATATATAGTGATGGGTAGGAGATCCCAAGTTGGGACTCAGACTTCTGAAGAATGAGAGGCAAACACCAAAAACATTTACAGAATTTTTCCTATTTCATTCTATGACTCCAACCAATTCACTACTAAAACACTCCAATGAAAGAGCAACAGAAAAAAGGCGCAAAGTGAGGACAAAGTACTGATAAAATCATGTCTTCCTCCCCTCCCCCTGGCCTCACTTACTCTGTTAGCACTGACATGCAACTGGGCCTGATGTGAAAGAGTCGTCCAACAGAGTCCTGGTTATGGAGTACCTGAAATAGTGATCCTCACCCCATTGTCCCCCCCGCTTCTGCCCTCCACTTGTAGGTCTCGCCATCTTTCTGATGGTCTTTGTCACCCTCAGGATAGAGTACATAAGGGTCATTCATCTTCCAGTAACTGCTTTTTCTTTTGGCCAGGGGAGGTTTGGTAGCAACATTGACACCACCCCTGCTATTCCCACCTTTCCTTCCCCTTTCTTGTGCTAGAATTGATACCATTTTCTTGAAGAGGTCAGGGATCACATGAGGGGTTTGAGAGCCAAAAGGAAGAGCTGACACAATCATGGGAGCAGAGATGGGGAAGATCTGAGCTGAGGAGGCTGTAGTCACTAGAGTGCCTGAAGGGAATGTAATCACCAAGCCTGGATCAGTTGTCATTAGTCCTGTGGATGGCATAGGTACCATACTGATGTTTTGAGTGACTGAATTCTTGTGTTGAGGGGTCAGTTGATCTGGCTTGGTACCTGCATCCATGTTGATGTCTGATGGCGGGGAGAATGAAGCAAGCACCATTAGTATGGTGGGATGGTGAGGTGGAGGTTTCTCTGGTAGCAACTGATCTTTCATCTTCTTGATGAGCATTGTGTTTTCTATCTGTCCTGAGACTGTGGGAAATGCTGGACAGAAGTACAGGAGTGAAATTCTCTGTCTCTCAGTCTCTGTGTCTCTGTATCTGTCCCTGTCCCTGTCCCTGTCCCTGTCTGTCTATCTGTCTCTCTCTCTCTCTCACTCTCCTCTTCCTTCTCCTTTTATTCCTTCTCCCCCCTCCTTCTGTCATTATATTTCTCTACTTCCTTAAAGTTTCTAGAAGTACTGCTTGAGTTCCTGCACTGAAGAACCCAAATTCCTCCCAACCCCCTTCACTAAACCCCCAACTTCTAACATTTATTCTTAGTTTAAGGGTGAGGTCAATTGGACAATAATTACAATTATTCTACCTCACAAAAAATAAGTGATAGAATTCTGCTCCTTGTTACCTATCCTTCTTGAGAGCACTTTCTGATTGAATCAGATCAATTAAAGGCATTACAACTATGTGGGGAAAGGTCTTGCTTAACTTAGATATCTCTGATGACCATTGGATGAACTGGAAGGGACATTACACAGGAAGTCTATTCATATTAATTGGGGAAACTTGGTCAGACCCTAGGTGTCATCTATTAAATATCAAGCTAGTATAGGCCCAATAAAGATTCAGAGTCAAGCAAGCATCTGACAGTGGAAGGGAGAAGGTCCTTTATACAGACAAATATCACTTGGGTTGCAAGAGGAGAACATCCTGGGCTTTGAATTTGGTTTCCTTCCAAGAGGAAGACCTTACAAACCTTGGACGTCCAAAGGACTTTGTATCTTGCCATCAGTATCTTAGCAGCATCCTAGAAATCTGAAAAAGCGGGTCAATGTCTACATCTGGAGCCAATGAGAGACAGCACACAAGGAGCCTAGTAAGGAAGCTTAGGCTTGCCCACCATACTTAAGAGTAACTCCTTGGGCATCCCATACAGGACAGAAAAGACTTCCAGCAATCAGAATCTTTTCTACTTTACCTTCTTGTTCTATATTTTTCCTTAAATTGATTTTTTTAAAAGCATTTATCTGAAACCATTAACAAGCATTGTTTGTAATAGGGATTAACTAGAAGCTTTACTAGTAAGATCAGGTGTAAAATAAGGATGCCCACTATTACTGTAACTATAACTAAATATATATATATATATATACATATATGCATATATATGTATATATATATGTATACACACATATCTATCTATCTATCTGTCTGTCTATCTATCTATCTATCTATCTATCTATCTATCTATCTATCTACCTATCTATATCTCACAAACAAAACTCTGCAAGAAGAGATGGTAAAAGATACCCCATTTAAAATAGCTGTAAGGGGCAGTTAGGTGGCACAGTGGATAGAGCACATGCCTTGAAGTAAGGAGGACCTGAGTTCAAATCCAGCCTCAGATCAAACACTTGATACTTGCTAGCTGTGTGACCCTGGGAAAGTGACTTAATGCCAATTGCCTAAAAAAATAAATAAATAAAATAACTGTCAATGGTAGAAAATATGTGGGAATACATATTCCAAAACAAACAGAGGAATGAAATAAACAAAAGTATTTTTTAAATTCATTTTTAAAAATTTTTTATTTTGATTTATCAATTTATTTTGATTTATCAACAATCACTTCCATATGCTTTTGAGTTTAAAATTTTTCTCCCCCTTCGTTCCCACCACCCTCCCCAAGATGGTGCACAATGTGATATAGGCTATGCATTTACATTCCTATTAAACATATTTTCACATTATTGAAGTTGTAAGTAAAAATTAAAACCAATAGGAGGAACCATCAGAAAGAGGAAACAAAACTCAACAGAAGAGAAAAAAAAGAGAGCG